>NC_056071.1:43705042-44008073 GCF_016772045.2 Ovis aries | reverse complement strand
TTGCTAAATCACACTTTTTAGACAAATCACGCATGGGTAGGGTGGAATTGAACTTGAAGCTATCTCAAACATTTAGGAGTTTACAATTTAAAGTACCTATTATTTGTTATTTTTAAATTACTGATAATCCTGTGGTGATTGTTCAGATTTTTCATGAGAAGATTAATAAACAAAGAACTTTAAAAAATATAACAACACAAGCAATATAAAGCATCCATTTCTCTTTTCCTTAACTTTCAAATCACCAGGTTACTGCCTTAGGAGAAGTCTCCTGTAACTTGTAAATATTTAAAGATACATCTTTAAAACAAGGAAGTTGTTTAACCTAAAGCTCTAACTCTAATAAGAATTCACTACCTCTTTCTTTTTTCCTCCACTGCCACTAAGGTGCTCAGTCCTTCCAAGAAGCTAAGGCTTTAGGGTGAGACCCTCAGTTTATCTGGAGACTAGCACTCACCAGCATCACGGTCTCTGTCTCGGAGCAAGCCTGCATCTACTCAGCCCTCATTCTGCAGGACGATGAGGTGACGGTCATGGAGGATAAGATCAATGTCCTCATTAAAGCAGCCCATGTAAATGTTGATGGCCAGGCTTGTTTGCAAAGGCTTTGGCCAATGTGAACATTGGGAGCCTCAACTGCAATGTAGGGGCTGGTGGACCTGCCCCAGCAGGAGGTCCTGCCCCATCCACCACTGCTGCCCAAGCTGAGGAGAAGAAAGTAGGAGCATAGAAAGCAGAATCTAAAGAGTCTGATGATGACATGGGCTTTGGTCTTTTTGACTAAACCTCTTTAGTAACACATTCAATAAAAGCTGAGCTCTTTAAAAATAAAAACTAATTCACTACCGATTTGTAGCCCTAACTTGTGCATCTGGTTAAACCATGGAATCAGAGGTATTGGAACATACCAGAGGGATTTATGAACTTAAGGTGCTCCAGGAACTTAAGGTTCAAAGCAAAGTGGTCTAAGAAGAATGTCACATTTTTGGTAGGTAATGTCCTTTCTTCATGTGAGTTTAGTCAAAACAACACAAGCATTACTTTTAAAATAATAATATATAATGATGAGAAAATTCTCACGGAAGCATCAAAATACTGAGTGGGTAGAACAGACTCTTACTTCCCTTGAGTGGCTAGAACAGTCTCTCATGTGAGTATCTAAACACCTATTTAGATCATTCAAATGCCATACACATCAAAACACTCCATCTTAACACTTCCTTTGAAGTCACGACAATCAGTTTTTTATTAGTGTCATTATTTAGCATTTCTATAGCACTTCACTTTTGACAGGTGCTTTATAATTATTTCTACTCTTGGTTAACTCCTACTCATTCATTAGCATGCAGTTACTTTCCCAATAAAATATATTTAAATTCCTTGACAAAACTGAATCTAACCAAAACCAAGAAGTTTTTATGTCAGAATTTCAGACAAACATGTACCCTCAGGACAAATAAGGCAAACAGATAGATAATAGATGGGTATAGATGGATGATAGATAGACAAACAAATATAGTAACATATAAGAAAATAACTCCAAGGACCAGTAACATTTTTGTCTTGGTTCAAAGGCAGCTTGGGAATATCAGTCACGTCCCTGTTGCCAGTGACAGAATGAATAAAAGAGAGACCAGTGGTCACATATGAACTAAAATTGTTGAAAGAGTAAATGAATATGGCAGAGACTGCTAGTTATTAGCCAGCGTCCATTCTCTTTTTCTTCAAATAACAGAATCTCCAGTCACCCATCTAGACAGTACATTTCCCAGATTCCCTTACAGCTAAAAGTAGCAACATAACTAAGTTCAGGCCAATAAGATGTGAGAAGTAACATGTGCAGCTTCTGAGTCACCTCCTTAATCATAAAGCTTCTTGCCATAGACCACAATTAATCTAGTTAGCCCCTGTCATCATACATAGTTTCAAACTCTTTTTCTTGTCCTGAGAACTTCTAAGATCAACTCAGCAAGTATCAAATATGCAAATACGCAACACTGTATTGTTAACTACAGTAACCATGCTATATATTGCATCCCTGTGACTTACTTATATTGTAACTGAAAGCTTGTACCTTTTGACCCTCTTCACCCATTTTGTCCACCTGCCACACCCTGCCTCTGGTAACCACCAATCTGTCCTCTGTGTTTATAAGCTTAGTTTTTCATTTTGATTCCACATATAAGATTATATGGTATATATCCTTTTCTGTTTGACTTATTTCACTTAGCATAGTATCCTCAAGATTCACTCATCTTGTTGCAAATGGTAAGATTTCATGCCTTTTATGACTGAATAATATTGCACTGCATATATATTCCTCATTTTCTTTATTCAATCATTCATCAGTGGACACTCAGGTTGTTTCCCTTAGGTTCGACACTTAGGTTGGCTACTGTAAGTAGTGATTCAATGAACATGGTGGACAGGGGGCCAGCGTACAAATCTTCTCAAGTTAGTGTTTTTGTTCCTTCAGGTAGAGACTCAAAAGTGGAATTTCTGGATCATATGATAGCTCTATTTTTAAATTTTTGAAGCCCATCTATACTGTTTTCCATAGTGCTGCACCAGAGGATGAGATGGCTGGATGGCATCACTGACTCAATGGACATGAGTACGAGTAAACTCCAGGATTTGGTGATGGACAGGGAGGCCTGGTGTGCTGCAGTCCACGGGGTTGCAAAGAGTCGGACACGACTGAGTGACTGAAGTGAACTGAACTGCACCAATTTATATTCCCATGAATGATGCACAAGGGATCCCTTTTCTCCAAATCCTTGCCAACATTTGTGGTCTCTTGTCTTTTTGATAATGCCTATTCTAACAGGTGAGATGGCTGGATGGCATCACCGACTTGACGGACATGAGTTTGGGTGAACTCCGGGAGTTAGTGATGGACAGGGAGGCCTGGTGTGCTGCAATTCATGGGGTCACAAAGAATTGGACATGACTGAGCAACTGAACTGAACTGAACTGATTCCAACTGAACTGAACTGATTCTAACAGGTGTGAGGGGATATCTCATTGTGGTTTTGATTTTCATTTCCCTAGTGATTACTGATGTTAAGATCTTTTCATGTACCTATGTCTTCTTTGAGAAAATGTCTATTCGGATCATTTGCCCATTTTTAATTAAATTGTTTGGGTTTTTGACTATTGAGTTCTTCAATAGTATGAGTTCTTCATTTTTAACATTTAATATTTTTAATGTTAACAGATATATTATTTGCAGATATTTTCTCCCATTCAGAAAGCTGTCTTTTCATTTTGCTGATAGTTTCCTTTGCTGTGCTGAAACTTTTCAGTTTGACATAGTCCCATTTGTTTATTTTTGCTTTTGGAGTCAAAACATTATCATCAAGATCAATGTCAAGGAGCTTACCAACTATGTTTTCTTCTAGGAGATTTATGGTTTCAGTTCTTACATCCAATTCTTTAACCTATTTTGAGTTAATTTTTGTGTATGATGTAAAAATATGGGTCCAGTTTCATTTTTTTGCATGTGGCTATCCAGTTCCCTCAAAATCATTTATTGAAGAGACTATCCTTTCCCAATTGTTGATTCCTTCTGTAAAATATTTGACTGTAGATACATAGGTTTATATGAGGGCTCTGTGTTCTGTTATCTATGTGTCTGATTTTATGCCAATACCATACTATTTTGATTACCATAGCTTTGTAATATAGTTAAAAATCAGGGATCATGATGTCTCCAGCTTTGTTCATCTTTCTCAAGATTACTTTGGCTATTTGGGGCCTTTGGTGGGTCCATACAAATTATGGGATTAGCTGTTCAATCTCTGTGACAATGCCATTGGCACAGTTATTTTGATAGGGATTGCACTGGATCTGTAGATTGCTATCAGTAGTATATAGACATTTTAGCAATATTAACTCTTTGAATTGATGAATGCAGAATATCTTTCTATTTATTTGTATCTTCCTCAATTTAAAAAATAATGTCTTAAAAATTTCAGTGTAAACTATCACAAATTTCAAATAAGTTAAAAATTCCCTACAAAAGTTGAGAAATGCAAAAAGCATAAAACCACTGCATCAATATCAAAGATTTCTTATTATACTAACGGTGGCTCTCAGAAGGCTAAAATATGTCTTTTTATAATCCTCTTCTTTCTTTTGTACCTTAACATTAATATGCAGATAAGCTCCAATATCTTGGAACCATCTAAGGACTAAAAACAAATGCCTACTACAGAATTTATTGCTAGTATCTTTATCCCAATGACCCTCAAGTTCTGCCATTGACTGGTTCTGAGAAATGCAAGCATATTTTTAATTATCAGACCTATTTAGAGCCTGTGAAAATTTAGACCTGCAGACATTAACTCTTTTTAGAGTAGAATTAACACTTATTCAGCATCTCATCTATGCCTGGCTCTGTGTTAATTACTTCTACACAATATTACCCATTTAAAGTAGACATCATTACCTCCTCTTAAAAGAAGAGGGAACTAATACAAAGATTAAGTGATCTGCCCAAGATAACATGGCTGGTAAACAATAGAGTTTAGATTAGAATCCAGGCTTCCGCATCATCAATTTCTGATACATTTTTACACTTCAAACTTTGTACACCCCAAAAGGGGGGAAAAAACCTACCAGCATAATAACTGCCAAGTATTGATGGATAGGAAAACTAAAAGGTAATCCTAGTCAGAATATAAGGATCAGGAAGGACCATCAGTAAACATAGGACAGCAATTCTTCTCTGAATAAAAACTTGGGAAACTTTCCAAGATGAAAATGAGCAATTGTCACCACTATTAACATAGATATTTTTACTCACTTTTGAAAGTTATCATCTAATTCAACATAATTCTTCACCATAGGTCTAATTAGAATCCGTTTGGATTCAAAGGTGCTAATGAAAGTGAATATATCAAGGTCAGGAATTGTCCAGCTATTCAAGACTCTAGGAGGTTGAATTAATAGTACATCTTTTTTCCATAAAACTTAACATTTCCTTAATGAGATATCCCATATGCTCAGCTGTAGACATTTTGATCAGAGTAAGTCCAAGAGTAGGAAGAACAGTGCTTTGAATCTCCACTTTGATGTTTTTTGTTTGTTCATTATTATTTGTTATTTAATTAGCTCTAATTAAAGCTAAAGAGGGAAGATGAAATGAGTTATCCATACAATTCTTAGTCCTCATAAATTGAACATAAGAATACCTAGGAATCTTGGCTGCCAAGTAAATATAAATTTGGTTTAACATCTCTGAAATTAAACTTCCCACTTTTCAGACAGAGAAGCTCTTTGTGAGACCATGGGAAAGCCTCTGTAAGATGAAATTAGGATTGGAGATGGAGATATTAAAATTTATGATTCTAAGAAAGTGTTGTGCCATGGTTTATGGCAATGACTCTCATTCCCAAAGAAAAGTCCAATTCTAATCAAGAAGTAACCCCATCCTCTTCACCTGCTGCGGGCAATGTTACTTTTCACAAAAGAAGGTTCTCAGAGTTTTAAACAAACTCATGAGAGTTCCAAATAGTGAGTTACAAAATGCTATTTTATAGGCCTGCTTCCAACTCTGCACTAAATAAGGGTGGGGCCAGGAGGTAAATACAGGAAACCAGCTGGATTGCATAGAAAGTCCTAAGTGGGAGGCGCTTTGTTTGATGAACCCAGAGAGCACAGATAGTCCCCTCCCATTCATGATGTCTAGAGCACACCCTTGATTCTCAGTGCTTCTGATGAAGTTTCCGCTTCAATGGGACAACGGCTTTCTATCAAAGAGTGTCATAATATCCTATCAAAGAGTGTCATAACACAGAACTTTTCTAATTGGTGTGGAGAGCTCTGCAAGAGCATATTAGTTGTAAGCCAAAGCATCACCTCTCTTTTAGGGAGAGGGAACAAAATTTAAATACACAGGGAGACAGAGAGATAATTAACTGCCTTCTTGGCAACCCACCACTCTACTGCCAATGGGATCACTGTGACAAGTTATGAAATTAGAGTCAAAATATTTAACTCAGTCACTAACTCAAGTGGTAGACCCAATTTTAGGCACCCCACAGTTAGGGTGCCGATAGAGAAAAAGTCTTCTCTTCATTTCCTGCAGTAGAACGTCTAACTGTTGGCATCTGTGGGTGTCCTGTTTCCTCTAATCAGGATATACTTGACTGTCAAGTACATGGATGCATTTCTACCAATGTAAGAAATAAATGATAAATACAGGGAACTATAATAATCTGGATAGTTTCAGGAAAACATAGGAACTAGATTAAGAATAAAAAATTATTAATACTGGAATTCTTTCAGAATAATCTGAGAGAAACAGCCTATCAATAGAGTATGCTGCTGCTGCTGCTAAGTCACGTCAATTGTGTCCGACTCTGTCCAACCCCATAGACGGCAACCCAGCAGGCTCCCCCTTCCTGGGATTCTCCAGGCAAGAACACTGGAGTGGTTTGCCATTTCCTTCTCCAATGCATGAAAGTGAAAAGTGAAAGGGAAGCTGCTCAGTCGTGTGCAACTCTTAGCAATCCCATGGACTGCAGCCTACCAAGCTCCTTCCGTGCATGGCAGTTTCCAGGCAAGAGTACTGGAGTGGGTCGCCAGTGCCTTCTCTGATCAATAGAATATAAAAGGGGAATTAACCCATATGCCGCCAAGAAAGGCTGATTATACCAACTTACTTCATAGTTCCCAGAAGGTGAGATCTCTCCCCTAATGCAGACTAATGATGCAAATTGTAAAACCAAGGCAGGAAATTCTGTGGCCCAAGAGTAAAAGATCAGGTTAGAGAACAGAGTAAGCTCCAGGTAATGAGCTGGCAGTGGGAAAAGGGAGGAAAGAAGTAAGATGATGAGACTCTAAATTGACTATGTGGGCCCCAAGTGCTCAGAGTCAAGATCTGACAGAACTTGGTTACGGGCTTTTTAGACGAGGGCTCCTGCAGCTCAATTCCAGAAAAATAAATGACCCAATCAAAAAATGGGCCAAAGAACTAAATAGACATTTCTCCAAAGACATATGGATGGCTAACAAACACATGAAAAGATGCTCAACATCACTCATTATTAGAGAAATGCAAATCAAAACCACAATGAGGTACCATTTCACACCAGTCAGAATGGCTGCGATCCAAAAGTCTACAAGCAATAAATGCTGGAGAGGGTGTGGAGAAAAGGGAACCCTCTTACACTGTTGGTAGGAATGCAAACTAGGACAGCCACTATGGAGAACAGTGTGGAGATTCCTTAAAAAACTGGAAAAAGAATTGCCTTATGACCCAGCAATCCCACTGCTGGGCATACACACCAAGGAAACCAAAATCGAAAGAGACACATGTACCCCAATGTTCATCGCAGCACTGTTTATAATAGCCAGGACATGGAAGCAACCTAGATGTCCATCAGCAGATGAATGGATAAGAAAGCTGTGGTACATATACACAATGGAGTATTACTCAGCCATTAAAAAGAATACATTTGAATCAGTTCTAATGAGGTGGATGAAACTGGAGCCAATTATACAGAGTGAAGTAAGCCAGAAAGAAAAACACCAATATAGTATACTAACACATATATATGGAATTTAGACAGATGGTAATGATAACCCTGTATGTGAGACAGCAAAGAGACACAGATGTATAGAACAGTCTTTTGGACTCTATGGGAGAGGGAGAGGGTGGGATGATTTGGAAGAATGGCATTGAAACATATATAATATCATATAAGAAACAAATCGCCAGTCTAGGTTCAATGCACAGTGTAGGATGCTTGGGGCTGGTGCACTGGGATGACCCAGAGAGATGGTATGGGGAGAGAGATGGGAGGGGGGTTCAAGATTGGGAACACGAGTATACCCGTGGTGGATTCATGTTGATGTATGGCAAAACCAATACAGTATTGTAGCGTAAAATAAAGTAAAATTTAAATTAATTAATTAATTAAAAATTTTAAAAAATTATAACAATTAAGGGGGAAAAAAAAAAAGATGAGAGCTCCTTAATGGGAATATACTAAAGGCATTTCCTGCTATGTCTTTTACATTCACACAAATAAAATGCACTCATTTTAAATATGCAATTTTGTAAGGTTAGACAAATGTACATAACACCACAGCCATCACCACATTCATAATATAGGCTATCCTCATTATCCCAAAAAGTTTCCTTTATAAGTCTCATCCCAAGCCCCCAGACAATCACTGACCTCATTTCTGTCACTGTGAACTATTGTCTGTTTGAGAATTTCATATAAATGGAGTCCTACATTATATACACTTTTTGTCTGACTTCTTTGGTTAAGCCAATGCTTTTTGTATTCATGCGCGCATGCTAAGTTGCTTCAGTCATGTCCAACTCTGTGCAACCCTATGCACTATACCCTGCCAGGCTCCTCTGTCTGTGGGCTTTTTCAGGCAAGAATACTGGAGTGGGTTGTCATGCCCTCCTCCAGGGGATCTTCCTGACCCAGGACTCAAACCTACATCCTAAGTCTTCTGCATTGGCAGGCGGGTTTCACCACTAGCACCATCCATCCCATTTGTAGTGGTAGTTCATTGCTCTGTACTGCTGAGTAGAATTTCACTGAATGAATAGCACAATTTATTTATCCACTGACCTGTTGATGGACAGTTGAATGGTTTCCAGGTTGTTTTTTTTTTGCTAAGTCACTTCAGTCGTGTCCGACTCTGTGTGACCCCATAGATGGCAGCCCACCAGACTCCCCCGTCCCTGGGATTCTCCAGGCAAGAACACTGGAGTGGGTTGCCATTTCCTTCTCCAATGCATGAAAGTGAAAAGTGAAAGGGAAGTCGCTCAGTCGTGTCCGACTCTTAGAGACCCCATGGACTGCAGCCTACCAGGCTCTTCCGTCCATGGGATTTGCCAGACAAGAGTACTGGAGTGGGGTGCTATTGCCTTTTCCAGGTTTCCAGGTTATGGTATTATAAATAAAGCTGCTATAAATGCTCATGTACAAGTCTTTGTGTGGATATATGCTTTCATTTCTCTGGGGTAAATATCTAAGAGTGCACTTCTGAATCATATAGCGAAGCGAATGCTTAACTTACAAGAAATTTTCAAAGAACCTGTACCATTTTGTAGTCCCTTCAACAACATATGAGAGCTCCAGTTACTTCACATCATTACCAGGGCTCAATATTCTCAATCGTTAATCTTAGCCATTCTAGTGTGTGTGCAGTGATACCTCAGCGTGGTTTTAATTTGCATTTTCCTGAATGATGTTAAACTTTTTATGTGCTTATTATCCATTCATATACCTTCTTTTATGAAATGTCAATTCAAAGCTTTTGCTTATGTTTAAGTTGGGTTGATTCCTGCTACATTGACTTCAACTGTCTACTAAGGATCACAGCATTTTTGATCATTTGATTTAGAGTGAATAATTTGAAGCCTTCCAATGGCACTGATGGGCTCAAAATTATCAGCCAGGGTTCAAGTGAAAGGGTCAACAGCACATGGAATGCATAAATCAGATATCATTCTTGTGTTTAAAATGTGCAAATGGCTTCCTTTGGCAATTAAAATAAAATCCAAACTCTATTCTGGTCCCCAAAGCATCATAAGATATGACCTCTGTGTCTTCTCCAACCTTACCTCTTGCCACTTTCCCCTCACAGTACTTCTCACATTTCACTCTTCTCTCTCTTCCTCAAACATGCCAGATTTGTTCCCATCTCTGTACCCTCTGCCTGGAGTTATATACTCATAGAGCCAGGTGTGCTGTGTTTTTCTAATCATTCAAGTTTTTACTTCAATGTCAAGACTCCCCTGCCTAATCCTGATAAACAGCACCCCTCAATCCTTCTCTATCTAGCACTTATCACTATCTGACATTATTTTACATTTTTAAATGCCTGTGTTTATTGCCTCTTTCTCACCCACCAGGAGCCATGCTTCAAGAGTCCAGAACTTTGTCTTGGTCACTGATGCATCCATGGGACGTATAAGCAATGCCAGGAACACAGTACCAACTCAATAACCGTCTTTTGGAAGGAAGACAGGGAGGCAGAGGAAGGGGTGAGAAGAAAAATGAAAGCATAAATCCAAAGAGTTGTACACAAACATTCATAGCAGGTTTTCAGAAAAGTGAAAGATAAGCCACTCCCTGCCCTCATCCAGACTCACTCTATATGCAAAGCCTCAAGGCTTGGCACAAAGGCTTTCTTTCCTCCCCTTCAACTGTTCCTCCCCTGAAAAGTCCCCAGCCTCTAGAATCAGAGTGGCCTTTTGCTAGAGCCATGGAAGGCCATCATTGGAGAATGCACCAGACGTATTCAATTTAGAGATATCACCACCTCCCAAGTCCCCAAGTCATAAGCAAGGGTGGCTTGATTTGTGACATGGGGTGGGTAAGAGAAAGGGGGTAGCTTGGGGGTAGCTTTGGGCCAAAGAGGGAAAAAGGACATTTTACATCTATTCCTTCATAGATAGGGCTTTTCCTGATATCTCAGTTGGTAAAGAGTCTGCCTGCAATACAGGAGACCCAGTTCAATTCCTGGGTCAGGAAGATTAGCTGGAGAAGGGATAGGCTACCCACTCCAATATTCTTGGGCTTTCCTTGTGGCTAAGCTGGTAATGAATCCGCCTGCAATGGGGGAGACCTGGGTTTGATCCCTGGGTTGGGAAGACCCCCTGGAGAAGGAAAAGGCTACCCACTTCAGTATTCTGGCCTGGAGAATTCCCTGGACTGTATAGTCCATCGGGTCACTAAAGAGTCAGACGTGACTGAGTGACTTTCACTTTCATAGATAATCCATCTATTTTTGCATGGCCTCAAGCTTCTGGAGCATTCCCCCCTTCCTCATCATGGCCTCAAAACTTCCAGTTTTCATTATGTTTTTATTCTTTTCTCTGAGCCTGTTCAGGGGCAAAAAGCTTCACCTTGCTTTCCTGGTCACATTCCCATTTGCCACTTCTAAATATCACTTGTGTTCCTTCTAGTTTGTAATTGGTTTACTTTGATCCTTTATAACAGACTTTAAACTCAGTTTTTTATTCAAATTGGAAATTCAGTGTAAGAAGAGGTTTTCTTTTTCTCTTTTCCTTCTAGTTTTCAAATCTTTTGCTTCTGGTCACTTAAAAAATGATAATGGATGGATGAAAGGATGGATGGATGGATGGATGGATGGATAGGTATATATTATCCTTATACTATTTGTGTCCTTGCAGTTTGGGAGCATCTTTCAAGGAGCCCATGGCTGATGACTACACAGAACTACTCCCATACTTACAACTTGTTCTATTTCCAGTGGGAGTCTATGAGGCTCCTGTTCTCTGCCCCACTTCTCTCCCCACTTCTAATTAGAATACACTTTATAGAGCCAGAGACTTTCTCCTCATGCTTTAGTTCAGCTCAGTCACCCAGTCATGTCCAACTCTTTGCAACCCCATGAACCACAGCATGCCAGGCCCCCCTGTCCATCACCAACTTCCAGAGTCTACCCAAACCCATGTCCATCAAGTCGGTGATGCCATCCAACCATTTCATCCTCTGTTGTCCCCTTCTCCTCCTGCCCTCAATCTTTCCAACAAACAAAAAAAATTAAAAACTATTCCCAGGGTTTGAGCCAATTATATGTATATATAACACTTCCTAAAATAAACAAACCCCCTTTGCCTTTCAGATTCCCTCTACAGCGTCCGTTTGCGCATTCAGTCATTCATTTCATAAGTAGGTAGTCAAAACCTATCACATGCTAGATGCTGGGTATAAGGTAAGAGTTGGGGAGGGAGCTGACATATACAAAAAACACTTAAAAGTATACAATTACCACTTTTAAAGTCTTGAGTTCTTAATGAAGTACTAAATAATTATAACTGTATGTTGTATTAATTAGGATTCTCCAGAGAAATAGAGCCAATATAATGTGCATATGGAGAGAGATTTATTTTAAGGAACTGGCTCCCGTGATTGTGAAGGCTGCCAAGTCTAATATTCTCCGGGAAGGGACAACAGGTTAGAGACCCAGGAAAGAGTTGCAATTTGAGTCCAAAGGCCTTCTGCTGGCAGAATTCCCTTTCTCCTGGACAGGTCAGCCTTTTCTCAATTACAGCCTTCAACAGATTGGATGAGGACCACCACATTACGAGAGTAAATCTTCTTGAATCAAAGCCTACTGATTTATGTTAATCTTATCTAAAAAATACCTTCACAGAAACATCTAAAATAATGTTTGACCCAATATCTGGTACTGTGGCCTAGTCAGGTGAACACATAAGATTAACCATCATGTATGTCAAACAATCTGAGAACAATTTAAGACAATCTGTATTAAATATGATAAACTAAAGGGCCAAATCATGGTTGATAAGAAAGAGTGCTAACATTCACTGAGCACTATTAGATGCCAGATTCTTTGCATAAACTAGTTAATATACACATTATACCTTAGGTAGATTGCATATAGCTCCTCCATCCATGGATTTTCCAGGCAAGAGTACTGGAGTGGGGTGCCATTGCCTTCTCCGAGATCGCATATAATGTCTGCTTTTACAGGTGAAGATGATGAAACCCAGAGAGGTTAAATACCTTGACCAAGGTCATTCAGCAAGTATTCTAACATAAATCAATGTGGTAACAAAGCCCTTGGAAAGTTGAACAAAAGAGTGTTATTGTACAGGGAAGGTAGTGGGAGAAAGCTTGACTGAGTAACTTTGGAAGTTCTTCCCTTAGAATATAAATCGGTGCAGCCACTGTGGAAAAGGGTACAGAGGTTCCTTAAAAAACTAAAACTAGAGCTATCATATGATCCAGAAATCCACTCTTGGGCATATATCTGGAGAAAACTCAAAGAGATACACACACCCTTATATTCATGGCAGCACTATTTACAATAGCTAAGACATGGAAACAACCCAAGTGCCCATCAGTGCATAGCTGAATTAAGATGCGGTGTGTGTGTTAATATACTGTGGAATATTACTTGGCCATGAAAAAGAATGAAACAATGTCATTTGCAGCACATGGATGAACCTAAAGATAAACATACTAAGTGAGTCAGAGGAAAAAGAAATACTATATTTTATTATACGTGGAATCCAAACTATAATACAAATGAATCTATATACAAAACAGAAAGGGACTCATAGACATAGAAAACAAACTTCTGGTGACCTAAGGGGAAAGGGAAGTGGGGAGGAAAAATTAAAAATATGGGACTAACTTAACTGATACAAACTACTGTACATAAAATAGATAAGCAACAAGGGTTCACTGTATAGCAGAGGGAATTATACTTAATAGGCTTCCCTGGTGGCTCAGACGGTAAAGCATCTGCCTACAATGTGGGAGACCCGGGTTCGATCCCTGGGTTGGGAAGATCCTCTGGAGAAGGAAATGGCACCCCACTCCAGTACTCTTGCCTGGAAAATCCCATGGACGGAGGAGCCTGGTAGGCTACAATCTATGGGGTCGCAAAGAGTCGGACACAACTGAGCAACTTTACCTCAAAAACCTATTGTAGAAAATAACCTGAAATCTATATATGGATAACTGAATCACTTTGCTGTACACCTAAAGCTAACACAATAATGTAAATCAACTATAATTCAATTTTTTTAAATGTTCTTCCCCTAGAGTAAGGAAACACCCTTTTTCTAACTCATGATGTTACAATCTATCATTTTTCACTGACTCTTTGTGTGTATATATCTTCCTTAGGAATAGAAGTCTACATATTTATGAACAAGCATGTAACTGTATGCACATGATAAATAAAAAATAAGATTTAATTACTATTCTAGAATGTTTCATTCTATGTTTTAAACAACAGTCATGGACAGAAGCATTTCATTTCCTTTTGGGGGTTTGAGCAGGGAGAAAGACTAACAAAAAGCAGATCTTCTTAAACAGGACATCTTGATAGCAATCAATTTTTTCATGTTACAATAATTTCATCATGAACATTTTCAGGTGTATAGTTCATCATGTCCTATGGTAAACACCTAGAAGCAGGAACATTTTCTCAAAGTAGTATCTCAGTGTGATATTAATTTTTCTTTCCCTGATATTAATGAGGTAAATAGTTTTTCATATGTTTATTGGACATTTAGATATTCTTTTTATAAATTGCCAGTTCAAGTCCTTTTGGTGCATTTTTTCTATTTGGCTTGGCAGTATTTTTAAATTAATTTAGATGAGTTCTTTACATATTTGGATGAGTTCTTTATATATTGCAAGTATCTTCCCCCACTCTCTGACTTGCTTTTTCACTCAATATTCTTTTGCTGAACAAAAGTCCTTAATTTTAACTTAAGCATTTTTATCTGTATTTTCATTTAGAGTTAGTGTTTTTTGAGTTCTGCTTAGAAATCCCTGCTCCCTCAAGGTCATGAAGATATTCTCTATTTTTTTATTTGCCATAGAAGGTTTTTCACACCTATATCTACAATCCCTCTGAAACTGACATTTGTGTATAATGTGAAGTATTTATTATAAAATAAAACACAGATGCAGAAAACCACATAAAAAATATACAGCTTAATCAACTATTATGAGTTAAAAACCATCCAGGTCATTAAATAGAACTTTACCTGCTACACCTGGAACCCCTCCATGTTCCCCTTCCAGGTCTATCAGTTCAGTTCAGTTGCTCAGTCGTGTCCGACTCTTTGCGACCCCATGAATCGCAACACTCCAGGCCTCCCTGTCCATCACCAACTCCTGGAGTCCACTCAAACTCACATCCATCGAGTCAGTGATGCCATCCAGCTATCTCATCCTCTGCAGTCCCCTTCTCCTCCTGCCCCCAATCCCTCCCAGCATCAGAGTCTTTTCCAGTGAGTCAACTCTTCACATGAGGTGGCCAAAGTACTGGAGTTCCAGCTTTAGCATCAGTCCTTCCAAACAACACCCAGGACGGACCTCCTTCAGAATGGACTGGTTGGATCTCCTTGCAGTCCAAGGGACTCTCAGGAGTCTTCTCCAACACCAAAGTTCAAAGGCACCAATTCTTCGGCGCTCAGCTTTCTTCACAGTCCAACTCTCACATCCATACATGACTACTGGAAAATCCATAGCCTTGACTAGATGGACCTTTGTTGGCAAAGTAATGTCTCTGCTTTTCCAGGTCTATAACCCCTCCCAAATCCTGATTACTGAGTGCTTCTCATCTCTGTTTTCCTTTTCTTTTTCATTAAAAAAAAAAGTCCTTCATCCACCTATGTCTCTTAGAGCACTGTCTGTTGGACTTATTTATGTTGTGTTCCTTCTAGTTTAGTGTCTGAAGCTATTTTTTCTTTTATTTCTAATTCTTTCCTTTTTAACTACTTTATTGAAGTATGATTGGCATAAAAAAAAGCTGTATACTTAATTTGTATAACAAATTTAGAGATAAGTATACATTCATTAAATAACTACCATATTCTATGCCATCAACATATCCAGCACCTCTAAAAGTTTCCTCTTGCTCTCTTTATCATCATTATTTTGTGATAAGAACACTTAACATAAGATCTGCACTCAACAAATTTTAAGTATACAATACAGTATTATTTATTATAGGCAATTTGCTTTACTGTAACTCTCCAGGAATTATTCATCTTGCATAACTGGAATTTTGTACCTTTTGACTGAGACCACCTCATTTCCTTCTCCTTCCAGCCCCTGGCACCCCCTTTCTACTCTCTGCTTCTGTAAGTTTAACTCTTTCAGATTCATCACATCAGTGGTATCATGGAGTGTTTGTCTTTCTGTGTCTGGTTTACTTCACTTTCCATAATGTCCTCCAGGTTCATCCATATTGTCACATATGGCAAGATTTCCTTCTTTTTTAAGGCTTTATTGGGCTTTCCTGGTGGCTCAGTGGTAAAGAATCTGCCTGCCAATTCAGGAGACGCAGGTTTGATCCCTGGGTTGGGAAGATCCCCTGGAGAAGGAAATGGCAAACCACTCCAGCATTCTTGCCTAGGAAATCCCATGGACAGAGCTACAATCCATGGGTCTGTAAGAGAGTCAGACATAACTTAGTGACTAAACAATAACAACAAATATTTATTGCATTAATAATATCACATTTGCTTTATTCACATGTCTGTCAATGAACATTTAGGTTGCCTCCATGTCTTGGCTATTGTGAACGGTGTTGCAAAGTGCAGCTATCTCTTTGAGATTCTAATTTCATTTTCTTTGCATGCACATCCAGATATGGACATTTAGGTTGCCTTCATGTCTTGGCTATTGCAAATAGTGTTGCAAAGTGCGGCTATCTCTTTGAGATTCTAATTTCATTTTCTTTGCATATACATCCAGATGTGGGATTTCTGGATCATATGACAGTTCTAATTCTTTCTGAGTCCTGTCACCTCATTTTTATGTTTTTCTAATTCTGATTTGTGACATTGTTTTCTTTTTTTCATGTTTCTTAGCTCATACTGAAATAGGAGCTTACAGTTTTCATCTATTGTGTTCACGTGTCTTTCTGGCATGGTTTAACTGTCTGTAAGGATGATTTTTTTTTTCTTGTAATTTTGTGTGGCATTCTACCCCAAAAATTTTTGTGGCTTAGTCCTCATGCGAAGTCAGTTTTCCTCAGCTTCTGTATGGAGGCCTAATTCAGGGCAGCTTTTCTCACTTCATAGAGCTCCCTCTTCTGTTGCTTTCTTGAAGTGCTCAAAAACACAGCAGCTTGCTTTCTCAGATTTCCTGGGCCTGTCCCCATCTCCCACTTCTATCTTTACCTGCTGTTTCCTTCCTCTGTTATGTTACGCCTGTCCTGCTCATCATCTGGGTTGCTGCCCAGGAAGAGAATCCTGGATGATGAGGTTGGCAAATTCACAAAGGCTAGATTTTCCATCCTCTTCAGATCTGACCACTGTCCCTTTGCGCTAACCCACTATTAAAGTGGGCAAAACCCCTCCCAAAGGGGACACATTATTTCATGAAAAGCCACCGGGCTTTTCAGTAAATCTCTCTCAGTGACTTTAGAAATCTCCTCTTCCCAAGTCAGTTAAATACTGCCTTGCTTCCCTCTGCATTCCCATCTAAGGATTCAGGTCCCAGACAGATACTAGCAGCTGCCATTGTGTTTACTACTTGCTTGTATGCTTGTATTTTGAAATTCATTGGGATATGTTGTATCTCAGGTTGGGATTGCCAGAAGCATCTGCTGAGATGTTCAGACAGCAAAATGTTCATTATGAAACAACACAGATAAACAGGAATGAGAAGAAGCAGGGTTGGGCAGAAGGAGATGACGAACTGCAGTTCAGGTCTAACAATCTTACCAACAATCCAGCAGGTTGTTGACAAATACTGCTTGTCAGAATTGTTCCACATTAGGTCAAAATGGCCACAGGTTTATAACTCATCTCTTTTAGTTGCGGGATATGGGCTACTCAGGAAAGAAGTAACTCCAGGCAATGCAACTCTCTGCAGTTGAGGCACATTCTGAAGGAGTTTGAGAGTTCTCACAGCTGGGCAACAGGTCTTTCCTTGAAGAGTATATCTCTGTGTCTACCCTACCTAGTCACTTAGTTTTGTTGTATTTCTTCTATAATTTTATTTGGAATTGCATTGACTCTACAGATGATATTAGGAGAATTTACATTTTAAAATATAGCTTTTTCCAATTCATGAAAATTATTTACTTCTCTACTTGTTTAGTCCTACAGTTTTTATAAAGTCTCATATAATAGCTTTCTATATAGAAGCCTTACATATCTTTTGTTAGATTTTTCTCCTAGGTATTTAATGTTTTGGTGATATGATGTTTTTAAATTTTGTAATTGCTGCTATATATAAATACATATATATACATATATATAGCATATTGATCTTACATCTAGTGACCTTCCTAAATTCACTTATTAACAGTGTTTCTTCAGATTCATTTGGATTTTCTGGACACATAATCATGTCATGTGCCAATAATGATTTATTTCCAATCCTTACACATTTTATTTCTTTTATTTGCCTTTGTTTCCATCTAGGATTTCCAGAAAATGTTGAATAAAAGTGATGATAGAGGTATCACTTTCCTGGTATCAAAGGGAAAGCTTTCAATATTTCAGCCTTAAATATCATTTTACTATAAGTTTTATAAATATACATATTTTCAGATTATAGTTTCTTCTACTTCTAAGTTTTTTAAAATAATGAGTATGAAATTTTATCAACTGTGTGTTGTTCAACTTACGAGAAAATAATTTTCTTTTTCTCCATCATACTATTAATGTGGTGAGCTATATTGATTTTTTAATATTAAAGTAACTTTGTATTCATAGAATAAAAGCTGACTGTGATATAGTATCTTTTTTATAATTGTTAGATTCCATATGCAACTATTTTGTTTAGAACTTTTCCATCTGTGTTCACAGAAATGTGGGTTTTCTTTCTTACAATGTCTTTATCATGTTTGTGTATCAAGGTCATGTTAACCTCATAAAATATGTTGAGTTACTTTTTTTTCTGTTCTCTGGAAGAATTTAAGAAGGATGTTATTTCTTCTATAACAAAATTAGAGGAAGTTGAGCAATCGAGGCTTGGCGATCTCTACATGGGAAGATGTTTCTTTCAATAATTATAAAACTACTCAGATTTTCCATTTCTTGACTTATCATTTTGAGGATAAATTCAAAAACCCACTGTGACTATCATCTTTCTTCTAAAGGAAAAAAATTCAAACCAGTGCACTCTATCATCACTTTTATGCTGAATGCCCTTGAGGAATATGTAGTTGATCCTGGTTTATTTTCCAGGACTTGGTGCTCATTTTACCTATAGTTTCAAAATTATTCACATTAAGTTCTTTATAATATCCTCTTACTTTCTTATAAATTTTGTAGGCTCTACAGTGCTGTCCTCTTTCCAATTCTTGATATTAGCAATTTTATGCTTTCCTTTTTCTATCTCCTGATCAGTCTTCCTAGAAGTTTATCAGAAGAACTTTTCTTCTTTAGGAACCAAATTTGGCACTTTTATTCTATTTTATGTTTGTTTTTTACTTCTTTAATTTCTATTCTTATCATCATAGTTTCTTTCTATTTCCTTGGGGCTTAATTTTCAACAGCATCTCAATTTCTTAAAATAGATACTGGTCATTGCTTTTTCAGCCATACAAGAATTTTAAGGCTATTACTGTTCTACATGAATTTAGCTATATCCCACAATAAGTTGGCTATGTCATATTTTCATTATCATTCAGTTCAAAATATTTTCTACTTTCCATTGTACTATCTACTTTGACCCTTGGGTAATTAAGTAGTTTATTTCCAAACATTTGGACATTTACTTATCTTTCTGTTCTTGTGTAGCTTAGTTGCACTGAGACCTGAGAACATAACCTGTACAAGTCTGTCTTTTAAAAATTTGTTGAGAAACATTTTATGGTTCAGCATCCATTAAATTTTCGCAATGTTCCATGTTACTTAAAAAAAAGCATACTCTGTTGTTGATTGCAGTATTCTATATCTGTCGATGGCATCAATTGTGTTAGTTTCATTAATCATATCATTAAGATCTACACACTTATAGCTGTGTGTGTGTTTTAGTTTTATCAGTTATTGATGGATGTGTTTTGGTATCTCTCACTATGAAAATAGAGTTCTACATATGCCATTTTAGCTTCACCAAATTTCACTATGTATATCTTGTACCTAACTTATTGCTGTTGTTGTGTTCAACTCTTTTGCAACCCCTTGGACTGTACCCCCCCTCTGTCAATGAGTTTTCCCAGGCAAGAATATTGGAATGGGTTGTCATTTCCTTGTCCAGGGGATCATCTTAGGTTCACACAAATTTATGATCATGTTATCTCTAAGGTCCTTTGTCTCTTTTATCATTTTGAAACGTCTTTTCTCATTTCTGGAAGTTTGTATTGTCTTCAGGTTTTCTTTGACTGATAGCAGTGTAGCTTTCTTTTGTTTAGGGTTTGTATAGTATTTCTCTGTCCATTCTTTTCCATTTTTATTTGTCTTCATATTCAAGGTGTGTCTCTTCTAGCATTATATAGTTGGGTATAGTTATTTTTAAATGTGGTCTGATAACTTTTGTCTTTTGATTGGAGAATTTATTCCACTGACACTGAGTATACTTACAGTTTAATTTGGATTCATATTTATCAACTATTATTTTTCTTGTTTTACTGACCATTTCTTCAACCTCTTATGCTTCTATTTCTCTTCTTCTCTTTAATCAATAAATTATATTTTTGTTCCATTTCCTCTCTAGTAACTTGTTGACTGTATATTTCACTAATCTTTTATTTGTCATCCTCATTTATAGAATGGATTCTTGATTTCTTAGAATATAAAATAATTCCTTTATCACTTTCCAGACAATGTTAAGTCCTTAGAATACTTTAACTCCATTTGCTTCAGCATCACCTTTTAAATTAATTTTATTTTCATGTTTTTTAGTTATACACATATTTTAAAATCTGTAAGTCATTTTTACTATTACTCTGTATAGCATATATTCCATTATATTTTTCCATTTACTTGCTCTGTGGCTCTTCAATTATTCTTATATTTGTGTTTATCCATCTGAGATCATTTTGCTTTTGCCTACATAACTATCTTTGCTTCTTTGTTTAGTGCAAATCTGTTCACTGAGCAATTTTCTCATTTTTTATCTTGAAATATTTTCATTTCACCTTCTCTTTGAAGGATATTTTTGCTAGATATAAAATTCTACGTTGGCCGATATTTTCTCTCAGATCTGGAAATTATGAAAGTTACCTAGTAACATTAGCTAATTTAAACACAAGGAAGCTTATTAAAGTGGGTTTTAATGTCTGCAACTAGGTATCTTGACGATTGAAATGTGAAAATGTGCTAGTCACTCAGCTGTGTCCAACTCCTTGCAACCTCACAAAGGCTACTCTGTCCATGCAATTCTCTAGGCAAGAATACTGGAGTGGGTAGCCATTCCCTTCTCCAGGGGATTATTCCAACCCAGGGATTGAATCCAGGTCTCCTGCATTTCAGGCAGATTCTTTACTGTCTAAGCCACCAGGGAAGCGCTAATGACTATATCTTGATGACTACAGGGTTGCAAATCACTAATCAGGTTTCCTATTGAGTAATAATGATGAATTTGAATTATACCTTTATTGTATATCAGTTTTTTATTAATACTTAACACCTCTTTGGGAATTTTCCACATTTTGTTTTGATCCACACAGTCCAAGTCTTTGGCATAGTCAATAAAGCAGAAATAGATGTTTTTCTGGAACTTTTTTGCTTTTTCAATGATCCAATAGATGTTGGCAATTTGATCTCTGGTTCCTCTGCCTTTTCTAAATCCAGCTTGAATATCTAGAAGCTTTGTTTTATTTTGTTGTGTGAATCACAACAAAATGTGGAAAATTCTTAAAGAGATGGGAATATCAGACCACCTTACCTGTCTCCTGAGAAATGTGCAGGTCAAGAAGCAACAGTTAGAACCAGACATGGAACAACAGACTGGTTGTTGGGAAAGGAGTACATCAAGGCTGTATATTGTCACCCTGCTTATTTAACTTATATGCAGAGCACATCATGAGAAATGCTGGACTAGATGAAGCACAAGTTGGAATCAAGATTGCTGGGAGAAATATCAATAACCTCAGATATGCAGATGATACCATGCTTATGGCAGAAAGCAAAGAAGAACTAAACAGCCTCTTAATGAAAGTGAAAGAGGAGAGCGAAAAACTTTGCTTAAAACTCAACATTCAAAAACTAAGATCAAACAACCTAGATGTCCATCAGCAGATGAATGGCATATATATGGAATTTAGGAAGATGGCAAGACAGGGAAAGAGACACAGATGTGTATAACAGACTTTTGGACTTGGGGATGATTTGGGGACTATGTCTGAAGGATGCAGCACAGATGCACTCCATGGCAAATAGATAGGGAAACAATGGAAACCGTGACAGACTTTATTTTGGGGGGACTTCAAAATCACTGCAGATGGTAACTGCACCCATGAAATTAAAAGATGCTTGCTCCTTGGAAGAAAAGCTATGCCCAACCTAGACAGCATATTAAAAAGCAGAACCATTACAAAGGCCTGTCTAGTCAACGCTATGGTTTTTCTAGTAGTCACGTATGGATTTGAGATTTGGATTACAAAGAAAGCTGTGTGTGGAAGAACTGATGCTTTTGAACTGTGGTGTTGGAGAAGACTTGTGACAGTTCCTTGGACTACAAAAAGATAAAACTAATCAGTCCTAAAGGAAATCAGACTTGAATATTCATTGGGAGGATTGATGCTGAAGCTGAAACTCCAATACTTTGGCCACCTGATGCAAAGAACTGACTCATTGGAAAAGATCCTGATGCTGGGAAAGATTGAAGGTGGGAGGAGAAGGGGACGACAGAGGATGAGATGGCTGGATGACATCACCAACTCAATGGATTGAGTTTGAGTAAGCTCTGAGAGTTTGTGATGGACAGGGAGGCCTGGCATGCTTCAGTCCATGGGGTCACAAAGAGTTTGACATGACTGAATGACTGAATGGAATACTTAACATCACTTTTATATTATGTATCATATTTTGCTGCTTATTCTGTCTATTCTGGGTACAAAAATAAGCTCCTTGAATTATACATTTTTTATCTCTCTTAAATATCTCACAATGCAAGTCTCTCTCACTTAACTACTTTTCTTTTTCTAAATTTTACTAACATATTCTCTTCTATTCTGTGTAATCTTAAGAAATGTTTTATAAAATTCCCACACAAATGTCTTTACAGTTTTGATGGAAAACAACATATTAATAAATTAGTGTATAGTGTTTTTACAACACTGTCTTTACTCCAGCAACATT
This sequence comes from Ovis aries, assembly GCF_016772045.2. NCBI lineage: Eukaryota > Metazoa > Chordata > Mammalia > Artiodactyla > Bovidae > Ovis > Ovis aries. Next base: position 43,985,314 of record NC_056071.1, on the reverse strand, counting down.
AAGGCTTCTTAGTTGTGGGGGTTGCTGGTCTCTGAAGAGATGTGAGTGTATGTGTATATCCTGCGTACTGAAACTTAATCTTCTAAGTATAGAAGCTTTTATATTATATTAGGATTTTCTTAATATTAGGATATAATATAATATTCTTTTTATATTAGCATATTATAACTGAAATACTGGGGTCCCCTGTTGGTCCAGTGGTTAAGACAGGGATCTTGCAATGCATGGGATACCAATTCAAGCCCTGGTCCAGGAAGATGCCACAGACAACTAAGCCCATGTACCACAATTATTCAGCCTGTGCTCTGGAGCCCTCGAGTCACAACTACTGAGGCCCGCATGGCCTGGAGCCCGTGCTCCACAAGGGAGGCCACTGCAATGGAAGGCCCATTCGCCAAAGCTAGAGATTAGCCCCCTAGAAAGTCCAGGTACAGCAAAAGAGATCTAGCACAGCCAAAAATAAATAAATAACTTAAAAAAACAGAAACAGAAAAAAATTAAATACTTCTCCACAATATTTGTTAATTGGCATTATACAGGAAAGTCCATGAAGAGTTTTCTAATTAGTTATAATCATTTTTTTCTTAATCCTTTTGGCTTTCAAGATGGACAATCATATAATCAGAAAATAAGGATAATTTTGCTTTTTATTTCCCAATTTTTATACTAAATTAGTTACAACTTAAAATATCAAATAAAAGTTGTAAAATATGGCATATTCATAAAAATGTAGTGAGTATTGATCTGTACTACAACATGGATGAACCTGAAAATGTACTATATGTAAGAAGCCCATCACAAAAGACCAAATACTATATGACTGCATTTACATGAAAGTCCAAAATAGGAACATTTATAGAGACAGAAAATGCATTAATAGTTGCTTACAGCTGAAAGTGCAGAGGAATGTGGGGATACGGGGTATTTCTTCTTCAAGTGATGAAAATTATGTCAAATTCACTGTGGTGCTGGTTGCACGCATCTGTGAATATACTGAAAACCACTGAATTATACACTTTTAAAGGATGAATTGTATGGTATGTGTATTAGATCTCAAAAAAAAGCGCTATTAAAAAAAAAAGAGGTTGATAACTTATATCTTTGTGCTGACTTTAAAAGAAAAAATTCCAAGTGGTATTTCAGTTTTATATAATTGCGGTTACAGGTTTTACAGAGCAAATCATTTTGCTTCAAGGTCTCATCGCCAACATTCTGTGCTTTGATATATAGTCAAATCTATATATTTAACTGGAATTCAAAAACTACATTTCCTCGACACTCTTGCCAGTTGACTTTTGGCAGATCTGGCCCGTGGAAGGCACTGCTAGAAGCCTGGAGGACGGAAGAAGCAATACTCTCCTCCTTCTGGTTTCTAATGACATTTCGGGTGGTAGAAGCAGCAGCGAGAACAATGTCAGCCTGTAGCGGGGGCAACAATACCTCAAGAGGCAGCAGCAAGGGCCAACAACAGCAGGCGTGGCGTCAGTGCCGGTTCCTGGGTCCGGCACAGCAGCTGCCTCCAGAAACATTGAGCCCGTCTGGCTGAGTGCCCTCGCCTACTGGGCAGCGTTGTCTCTCAAGCCTGTTTACAGCAATTACAGGTTCAGTAACCTCACCTTCCTCCAGTCCCTCCATTGTGCATATAATCAATTCCCATATTAAATGTCTGTTTTACACATGTAGAGTGGTTTCTATTTTCTTGAGTGAGCTCGAACTGATAGAGTAAGGAACTTTTCTCCATTCAAATGTTAACAGTTCTCATCAGAATGGATGTTGAATTACATCAAGTGCTTTTTCTGAATTGGTTAAGAGGAGCGTATTGCCTTCTCTATTGATATTGATGAAATTAATTACATTAAGAGACTGCCTAACATGGAATCATTTTCACACATTTAGGTTTAGGTCCCACCCCCAAAGCAACACAGGTACCTTGGTACAGGGCGGCTACTGAGAGGTGATGCCAGGAAATGAGTGATGGAATGGAGAGAGTGAGACAGAGGAGGAGGAAAGGAAAGTAAGAGCTATGTAGATGAGCTGATGATAACTGAGAGCAACTGGGGTTTAATTTCTTTGGTGGACCCTGAGAGGAACTGGGTATGACGCAGCTCGGAATGAAGGCCTCCTTATTGACTTTTAATCCCAATGATAGAAGGGATTGTCTGTGGAGATACAGATTCTTCCACACCTCTGGCCGCACTTCTGCCTGTAGACTGGGGAAGCAACCAAGGCTTGGAGAAGCCTCAAGGCAGAAAAGCTGAGAGCCCAGCTGTGGTGGAAGGCAGGGCAGGCCATGGGATATGGGTAGGATCCCAAGGCACCTGCAAACCCATGTTACTGAATAAACCTGCCTTAGTCCAGCTGGTTTAACTTTCTAATCTGATGCTTTTGTATTCAACTGAGTTTCACATGTGGTTTGCTCTGACCATTAAAGTTATTATAAAATGAATTGTGAAGATCAGAAATGTTTAAAATAGTGTCTCTTTCCTAAAAGTTTTCAAGAATTGCTTGTAAAACTATACGGATCCAGTGCTGTTCCAGAGGAAAGTCTCTGATGACCATTTCTTTGCATTTCAAGATGTGCCTTTCTTTGCTTCATGTATATCAGCTATGCAAATAGGATATGATTGGTTTTACTTATGGGAACCAACATAATTGGCCAAATGACCAGAGTTCTGCTTTTACAATTCATATAAAAAGAAACCACAAAGTAAATTTGTTTCCATTCTGTTTAGATAGAGATGTAGATTATTGACATAGATGTGGATTTTTCACTGTGTTCATCTGTGTTAAAAAATATATATATATTGAAACAGTACCCAAAAATCTTGCCCACAAAAAGGCCACAAAAAATTGCTGCATTTCTCAGTTTATAACATTCACTAAAAAAATTGAATTCTTCACACTCAGCACTTCTACTACAGGGCATCAAGGAATGCAGAATACTCTTTACATAATAAAAGAGAAATATACCTGAGGAAAGAGGCAGCAATGCAAAGATGGAAGGGTCCCTGGGGCACTAGCAAAAGATGCTTATATTTGGAGAAAGCCCATCTTTTTCTTGTCATAAAAAACAAATTACTTTAAGATTTTGCATGAAATGTTTTGACTTTCCCTTTAGTGCAAAACCATTTTTCCTCGAATAATTTACCTAATAGACATGAAGAACTGCTATCAAGCCTTTTCTCCTCCAGTTACAGCAGTAAGAAAATTATCTTACATCAGTTGCTGACAACTAGTATCCCTCTCGGGGGCACATAATGAGAGAACTGTCAGGCAGGATGAGTGTCCAGTACAGAAACATTTAATTAATGAGCTTTTATCATGCCTCCAGGTAATTCTTCACAGAACTAAGGATACAGAGAGAACACTCTCTGAGCAGTCCAAGGAATTAAAAAAAAAATTGCTGCTGAGAGAATTTCCACATAATTTTTTTTGAAAGCCAAGTTACCTATAAAATTCTATGGACTTATTTTTCATATGCGTAAACTTTTTGTACTTCAGAAATATTACATAACTTTTTTATCATGGTAAAATATGCACAACATGAAATTTAGCATTTTAAGTATATAATTCAGTGACATGACATTTACATTACTGCACAGCCACCACAACTGTCCACTTCCAGAATTTATCACCCCAAACAGAAGGTACCGCTTAAGCAACAACCCCCAATTCCTCCCTCCCCATCCAGCCTTTATTCTATTTTCTGCTTCTGTGAATTTGCCTATTCCAGGTCCCTCATATATGTGGAATCATACAACATTTATCCTTTTGTGACTGACTTATTTCACCTGGTCTAACGTTTTCAAATTTCATTCATGTCATAGCATGCATCAGAACTTCATTCCTTATTTTAAACTGAAGTATACTTGATTTAAAATGTTGTGTTAGCACCAGTCAGAATGGCTGCGATCCAAAAATCTGCAAGCAATAAATGCTGGAGAGGGTGTGGAGAAAAGGGAACCCTCCTACACTGTTGGTGGGAATGCAAACTAGTACAGCCACTATGGAGAACAGTGTGGAGATTCCTTAAAAATTGCAAATAGAACTACCTTATGACCCAGCAATCCCACTTCTGGGCATACACACCGAGGAAACCAGAATTGAAAGAGACACATGTACCCCAATGTTCATCGCAGCACTGTTTATAATAGCCAGGACATGGAAACAACCTAGATGTCCATCAGCAGATGAATGGATAAGCAAGCTGTGGTACATATACACAATGGAGTATTACTCAGCCGTTAAAAGAATTCATTTGAATCAGTTCTGATGAGATGGATGAAACTGGAGCCGATTATACAGAGTGAAGTACCAATACAGATATGGAATTTAGGAAGATGGCAATGACGACCCTGTATGCAAGACAGGGAAAGAGACACAGATGTGTATAACGGATTTTGGACTCAGAGGGAGAGGGAGAGGGTGGGATGATTTGGGAGAATGACATTCTAACATGTATACTATCATGTGAATTGAATCGCCAGTCTATGTCTGACGCAGGATGCAGCATGCTATAGGTGGTTCATGTTTTGGGGAATGTAGCAAAAGTGATTTTACACACACACACACACACACACTCTTTTCCATTATGGGTTTTTATAAGATACTGAATATAGTTCCCTGTGCTATATAGTAGGCCCTTGTCATTTACCTGTTTTATATAGAGTTTGTATCTGCTAATCTCAAACTCCTAATTCATCCCCTTTGCTTCCCACATCCCCTTTGGTGACCACAAGTTTGTTTTCTATGTCTGTGAGTCTATTTCTGTTTTATAAATAAATTCAGTGATATCATTTTTCTAGATTCCACTTATAAGTGATATTAGATTATCTTTGTCTGTCTTACTTAGTATAACAAATTTGAAATTTTAAAGGAGTCAAACACCATAGGATCTAGAATTAGAATCTTATATTTTAGATCTTATATTAAGAAAAATGTAACAGAAAGTGATAGTAAATTCTTTTCCACATAATTTTGTGGTTATTTGGTAATTAAAGCGTCACATACACACATTGGAAAACAGTAGTGCACCATGTGTGAGTTACTCACTCAGTACATTCACAAGGCTGGATGCATTTTCAGGATTCACAGGTCCCTGGTAACATTTTCATGGTTCCCAACATGAGAACCACCCATATTCGAGACAAGAACAAAACCAGGCTGTTCTGTCTTAAATCAAGGCCTTTTCACTTTATTGGAGAATTTTTGTCTTATGAGCTTGGTTACTGTTCACTATAAACACCATGTATGGCATCTCATTCCAAGAAGTTCTTCCATCTGCTCTGCTCTACAAAAAATGGGCTCAAGGGGTGGGGCTGAAAAAGGTGAGGTGGAGGTACAGAGTGGAAATGACAAAAAGATGTTAAACTGAAACCCAGATCCCTGGACTTCTAAGGCAATGCTCTTGCCTTTCAAGTAAGTGAACAAAGAAAGCATTAAAAAGGTGACTAGGCTTGAGCAAAAAGTCTTCGGAACTTTCCCATCATTTTTTTTATTCACTAATGGACAACAATTTCCTCGATTTATGGTGACATTTCAATAACCTCAGATATGCAGATGACACTACCCTAATGGAAGAAAGTGAAGAGGAACTAAAGAGCCTCTTGATAAAGGTAAAAGAGGAGAGTGAAAAAGCTGGCTTAAAACTCAACATTCAAAAAACTAAGATCATGGCATGTGGTCCAATCACTTTGTGGCAAACAGATGTAGAATAAATGGAAACAGAGACAGACTATTTTCTTGGGCTCACTACAGGCAGTGACTGCAGCCATGAAATTAAAGGACACTTGCTCCTTGGAAGAAAAACTATGACAAATTCAGACAAATGACTAACAGCATATTAAAAAACAGAGACATCGCTTTGGTGACAAAGGTCCATATAGTCAAAGCTATGCTTTTTCCAGTAGTCAATGTATGGATGTGAGAGTTGGACTATGAAGAAGACTGAGCACTGAGAATTGATGGTTTTGAACTGTGGTGGTAGAGAAGACTCTCGACAGTCCCTTGGACTGCAAGGAGATCAGACCAGTCAATCCTAAAGGAAATCAACCCTGAATATTCACTGGAAGGATGATGCTGAATCTGAAGCTCCAATACTTTGAGCTCCAATACTCTTCCACCTGAAGTGAAGAGCTGACTCACTGGAAAAGACCCTGATGCTGGGAAAGATTGAAGGCAGGAGGAGAAGGGGACCACAGAGGATAAGATGGTTGGATGGCATTATCAACTCAATGGACATGAGTTTGAGCAAGCTCCAGGAGTTGGTGGTGGATAAGGAAGCCTGGCATGCTGCAGTCCATGGGGTCACAGGGTCAGACACAACTGAGCAACTGAACAACAATGGTGAAATTAATAGCACATATAAAGACAAGAATCTACCATGGCTGTAACTCCTGAAAACTGACTTTTCTCGGGCTTCTTTTGGTAAAATTTTATCATGTTTAATGAAATCTAATTATCATATCACTCTTGACTTCATCTAATATTCTAAAAATCCAAAAGATTAATATCACAGAATTGGAAGCCTTTAATTAATCACCCATGTAATACATTTAGAATAATATGATAGTTTCATTTGAATGTGGGCTAAATATATTGAAATTAGTTTTATAGGAGAAAGTTCTGAAGATTATTCTAGAAAAGATAAAGGTGATCACATGGTATGACAATAAATGTACCTTGTATAAAAATATTGATGGAAATAGAAGTTTTTAATTCATAAATAATAAAGGGACAGTGTATTTAATAATCATTATTAAAAATCTCTTTTGAAAACTATAAGCCTAGAGAATTCAATTCAGTTCAGTCACTCAGTCATGTCCAACTCTTTGCAATCCCATGGACTGCAGCATGCCAGGCTTCCCTGTTCAACACCAACTCCCGGAGCTTAGTCAAAATCATGCTATTGAGGCAATGATGCCATCCAACCATTTCATCCTCTGTCGTCCCCTTTTCCTCCCACCATCAATGCTTCCCAGCATCAGGGTCTTTTCTAGTGAGTCAGTTCTTCTCATCAGGTGGCCAAAGTATTGGATTATCAGCTTCACCATCAGTCCTTCCAATGAATATTTAGGATTGATTTCCTTTAGGACAGACTACTTGGATCTCTCTCAAGAGTCTTCTCCAACACCACAGTTCAAAAGCATCAATTCTTCAGCACTCAGCTTTATTTGTAATCCAGCTCTCACATCCATACATGACTACTAGAAAAATTATAGCTTTGACTAGACAGACATTGTTGGCAAAGTAATGTTTCTGCTTTTTAATATGCTATCTAGGTTAATCATAGCTTTTCTTCCAAGGAGCAAGCGTCTTTTAACTTCATGGCTGCAGTCACCATCTGCAGTGATTTTGGAGCTCCAAAAAATAAAGTCTGTCACTGTTTCCGCCGTTTCCTTCTATTTGCCATGAAATGATGGGACCGGATGCCATGATCTTCATTTTCTGAAAGCTGAGTTTTAAGCCAACATTTTCACTCTCCTCTTTCAAACTTTCATCAAGAGGCTCTTTAGTTCCTCTTCACTTTCTGCCATAAAGGTAGTATCATCTGCATATCTGAGGTTATTGATATTTCTCCCGGCAATCTTGATTCCAGCTCATACCTCATCCAGTCCAGCATTTCACATGATGTACTTTGCACATAAGTTAAATATGCAGCCTTGACATACTCCTTTCCCAGTTTGGAACCAGTCTGTTATTCCATGTCCAGTTCTAACTGTTGCTTCTTGACCTGCATACATATTTCTCAGGAGGCAGGTCAGGTGGTCTGGTATTCCCATCTCTTTCAGAATTTTCCACAGTTTATTGTGATCCACACAGTCAAAGGTTTGGCATAGTCAATAAAGCAGAAATAGATGTTTTGCTGGAACTCTCTTGCTTTTTCTATGATTCAACGAATGCTGGCAATTTGATCTCTGGTTCCTCTGCCTTTTCTAAATCCAGCTTGAACATCTGGAAGTTCACGGTTCACATACTGTTGAAACCTGGCTTGGAGAATTTTGAGCATTACTTTGCTAGCGTGTGAGATGAGTGCAATTGTTTGGTAGTTTGAACATTCTTTGGTATGGCCTTTCTTTGGGATTGGAATGAAAACTGATCTTTTCCTGTCCTGTGGCCCCTCCAGAGATTTCCAAATTTGCTGGCATACTGAGTGCAGCATTTTCATAGCACCATCTTTTAGGATTTGAAATAGCTCAACTGAGATTCCATCACCTCCAATATCTTTGTTCGTAGTGATGCTTTCTAAGGCCCACTTGTCTTCATATTTCAGGATGTCTGCAAAGAATATAATCAATCTGATTTCAGTGTTGACCATTTGGTGATGTCCATGTGTAGTCTTCTCTTGTGTTGCTGGAAGAGGCTGTTTGCTATGACCAGTGTGTTTTCTTGACAAAATTCTGTTAGCCTTTACCCTGCTCCATTTTGTACTGCAAGGCCAAATTTTCCTGTTACTCCAGGTATCTCTTGACTTCCTATTGTTGCATTCCAGTCCCTTATAATGAAAAGGACATCTTTTGGGGTGTTAGTTCCAGAAGGTCTTGGATGTTTTGGGTGTTAGTTTTAGAAGGTCTTGATCAGTAATGCTGAAGAAGCTGAAGCTGAAAGGGTCTATGAAGAGAATTCAATACTAACACAAAAATACTGCATATCCTGTAACTACTATTAATACAAAGAGCGTCCAGGAGATTACGGCTGCTGTTCAACTAACACTCCCTGGAATGTCACTGTGGATGGAATTTGTTTTCACAGGTCAGTGTCCATGCCATAGAAGTACTTTAGTATTACTCCGACAAGTCCTTCCAGAATAACCTCCACTCTCTGCCTCAGGCTCCACTCCCTAACGTCCTAGCCAGCGCTGGGTGCAGTCATGGACGTCTTAGTGACCCAAATGAAAGATGCAGTCATGGTGGATAAGGGGCACTGTCACAGGTCCAGGTCAAGCCACTGCACCCAGCCTGCAGGTCATGACCTCCCCTGGGCCTTCAGCACATTAGTGGGGCGACCTCATGACCTGGCCAGCTCTTAGGTCATCTTCTTGCAACAACACATCGCCTTTCCTCAGACAGACCTCGGACTCTGTCTCCCATAAATGAGCAGCAGCCTCTGATGAAGCCAGTCCTTCTTAGGGATCTTCAGTTAAGAGTTGCAACCACCCTGCTGCCACAGAAAAGAATTCTCCTTTATATCAAGTCTAAATCACTCCTGTATTATGCAGAACCCTTTCAATTGTGAATAACAGAAATGACTCAAATTAGCTTCAGCTAAAAGGGAATTCACTGGCTGTGTGACTGGGTGTTCAGGACTCAGGCGTGTCCCCTGGCCTCTCTCCTGATCTCTCTCCCCTCCTCTCTTCTCTTCCGCTCAACATCTCTCAATGAATGTGTCACACTGCCTCCACCTGAAGCCAGGCTTCTCTGAGGCATGTGAGCTGGGGACAGGAGAACAACATTCCAGGTAGGAACTTTATTTGGCCGCGCCTGGACCTCATGACCACTCCAGTGCAGAGTGAAGGGAACGCAATGTGCCACCCTCTCTGGTTGGCAGCCCCGACCCTGACCACATGGGCAGGGGAGGAGTCTTGCCAGCCGGCCCTCCACAGACCCACAGCACCAGCAGCTGGTTAGAAACTGAGAATCTCAAGCCCCGCTGCACGTCCATCAAATCAGGATCTGGACTTTAACCAAGCTCCTTGGGTGATCCACGTGCCCAAAAATACCGGAGAGGCTTTTCTCCTAGGAAGGGTGCACTGGGGGATGATGTATTTACAGGGGGTTGGGAGGACATGAAGATATTTACTCAAACACAAGTGAGATGGAATCCAGCTTCTCTTCATTTAGCCTTTAGGGGAAATGAAGAACTAGCCTTCACTCTAAATATCACAAACGTTAATACTCAAATTAAAAAAAAACATTCATAGTTTCTCTTCTGCGTCCTCTTCTTTATATTCCTATTCTCCTTTATCTAAGCTTTGTTGTTGTCATTCAGTTGCCCAGTTGTGTCTGACTTTTTGTGACCCCATGGACTGGAGCATGCCAGGCTTCCCTATCCTTCACCATCTCCCAGAGCTTGCTCAAACTCATGTCCACTGAGTCAGTGATGCCATCCCACCATCTCGTCCTCTGTGGTCTCCTTCTCCTCCTGTCTCCTATCTTTCCCCACTTCAGGGTCTTTTCCTATGAGTCGACTCTAGCTTTTTATTTTATAAGTTATTTGCTATGTCAGAATTTTTGTTAGGTGAAAGGAAATCAACACTATTAGTGTTTGTTTCCATCATTGACTCTGGTTAAATTACTCTGCGTGCATGAAGGATTGAAGGCAGGAGGAGAAGGGGACCCCAGAGGATGACATGGTTGGATGGCATCACCAACCCAATGGACATGTGTTTGGGTAGGCTCCAGGAGTTGGTGATGGACAGGGAGGCCTAGCGTGCTGCAGTTCATGGGGTCGCAAAGAGTCAGACACGACTGAGTGACTGAACTGAACTGAACTGATACTGTTGTTTCAGTCATGTCTGACTCTTTGCAACTCCATGGACTATAGCCTGCCAGGCTTCTCAGTCCATGGAATTCTCCAGACAAGAATACTGGAGTGGGTTGCCATTTCCTCCTCCAAAGGATCTTCCCGACCCAGAGATTAAACTCGCAACTACCGCATTACAGGAGGATTCTTTACCACTGAGCCACCAGGGAAGCCCAAAATTGCTCTACATCCCAGCAACATATCTGCTACCTCCCGCCAGAGGTAGCACAGCCTAGCAGTTATCAGTGTGGATCAGAAGCTGGTTTGAATTATAACTCTGCCACTTACTAGCTGTGTCATTTAACCTCTCTTAGCCTTATTGCCTCGTCTGTAAAATGGGGCTCAGCATAGTTGTGCTGAGGATTACATGAACCAATGCATGTACCTGGCACGCTGTAGCACTCTATGCTTTTATAACATAAATGTTTTTTGATTACATATCCCTAATACTGCTTGGTGGCTAATGTATAAAGCGAGCACCTGGAAAATATTTATCACTCAGGTGATGAAACTGCCAGAAAAACTTCCTTCTTTCATTCACATCTTTCCGTTTCTGTTGAACCATTCCTTCTAAGCGTGAAGTTGTGAAAGGAACTCTTCTACACCAACACTAGTCCCACAAGCTGATGTAGCCAAGATTTACATGATATAACCAAAGCTCTCATAAAAGTTTCCATCATTTAAAAATGAAAAAAAAACTGTCCATGATCTACTAGCTGGAAAATATTTGTGGTCAAAAGTGGCTACCACCAAAAAGCAGTTTGTTGTCCTTACTGCTTAAATTCAGAGCCTAGAAAGTACAGATTTGTTTCTGTAGGTAAGTTATTCACTCTTCTGCTTCCCTCAAGCAGTTCTTATGCGGGTTCAATGATTAACATATAAAAACTGCTCAGACAATCCCTGGCTTAAAGCAAGTAATCAATAAATGTCATTTATTATCATCACAAAGTCTTCCACATATAAGCTGGGGAGGTAAGGAGTTACAATGGCTGCAGCAGGCAGCAACAAACCAAGGCTCAGGAGGAGTCAATTCCTCTTCCTATATCACTAGCCAACACAATCACACATACACACACACCCCTCCACAGCCAAGAGAAGTGAGAGTTAAAGAAAAGAAGAATAAGAACAACAATTTTTAAAGATCACTAAGCTATATAGTCTGAATCATTTGGACTAGCTCTGCTGTGATCTTAGCTAACTTATCTCTGCCCTAATTTCTCCAACTTAAAGAAAAAAAAAAAGGCAATTTATTGAAGGCTGGTGATGCTCACGTGAAAGATGCTATAAACCAATAAGTGTCCCACAGATTAACAAGCGTCCTAGCCATTTTAAATACTAGCAAATGTTCCAGCTCACACAGTGCCGTGGTTTTACTAGACTTGAAAATACAGCGATTTGTTCAAACAGTAGCTGTTATTTCTGGTCCTAATCAAGAAGTACCATTTACCTTGGGAGTCTGGAAAATGTGTGGACTGTGCAAGTGCGCCATCTGCTGGCTCTAAGAGACTCAAACTTGGCCGCTGGGCAAGGAAGCTTGTCCCATGCAGCAGGTACATGAGCAGACTTGTAGCATCAAAGTGGCCAAAGCTATTTCCAGCACAACATACCGTGGTGTTAAATTATCACAGTGAATACACTACTTTTTCAAAGAAAAATGACGTGTTTAAGTATGACTGTGTATGATATTAAAATAGCTAAGTTATTCTTTGTGCTTACATTATCATGTAGGGAGAAAAGATCATTTAGTGCATCTCAAAAATGAAATGACCCTTAAAAAGTATCTATTCTGAATGCCTCTTATTTAACACGTGAGCAAACTGAGGTTTCAGAGGCTACACAACTTTCCCAAGGTACTCAGCCAGTAGCAGTAGGACATGACCCCAAATCTGCAGGCCAGACACCCTGTCCTGATACACTTATGAAGGTAAAGGTGGGGAGAGATGTACCAAAAAAAGCAAATTGCCCAACCAGTTTCCTGCGACTCCTGCATTCATCTTACTGATATGGGCACGTTAAGTGTTGTTTGCAAAGAACCGTAACTTTTCATCTTATATCCACTTTACACTTTTTACAAAAACTTTCACCTCTTAGCCAAAAGCAAAAGCCCTTTCAATGGTTTTACTATGCTTATCAAAAAAAGAAAAAGAAAAACAACAGGTAGGGACACTTTCTCTTATGATTAATTTCACTAACTGAAAAGAAAACAATCTAGTTGTTTAATCACAACTTCTGTCCTGTCATTGAACATATTGAATGGACAACACTACTTATTTGCCTAAATCACCTGCCACTTGACCAGGAGCACACAATCAATTTGGATGCGAGTTTGATCCCTGGGTTGGGATGATCCTCTGGAGAAGGGAGAGGCTACCCACTCCAGTATTCTGGCCTGGAGAATTCCATGGACTGTATATGTATAGTCCATGGGGTTGCAAACAGTCGAGCACGACTGAGCGACATTTACTTCATTCAACTTCACGGAGAAACGCTAGCACCATCCGATAGAGGGCAGTAGTGCGCAGACACTGGTAACCCCCCGGCTCTGCTCTCCCCATTCACAGCGGGGGAGAGGCTTGTGTACATCTTCTTGCATCTCTAAGACTTTTCTTCTGAGAGCGGAGCCAATCATTTTTCAGATGTGGAAATTAATCTTAAAAGCCAATGATCTGACAAGGAAAAATGTTAATCATTGCGTTTCGTTATTTCCTCCAGCTCGTGACTCCAACTCCAAATTCTGCCCTCAAACCTCCCAAATCAAAGTTCCTTTACAACGCGACGGAGATGAGCCTTGGATCCGTCTGAAAACAAGGCTGACAATTTTCTCACCACCTAGCAAAACAAAAAACACTAAACACAATCCAAAAATCCCCAAGGGGAACAGCTTCAAGAATCTTGAAAATCATACCTATTTTTGTTTGTAACGTGTGAAATTATTACAAGTATGTTCACCAAGAGGACTATTGATGGATGACTCACAATTTAGCTAAATTCAATGAACCACACACTGTGCCTATCCCAGTAGGTGACTCATGCATTTTTTATTTCAAGTATCAAGTGTTTGCCAAAAACAGTATTTAAAAAAAGTAATGAAAATTGTTCTGAAAGAGCTCATGAATAGGGTAGGACTACCCACCGACAGCCTCATTTGTGCCCCTGACCACTTACATGGGATTTGGTGGGTCTGCTCTAGTCGTGCTTGACTGAGAGTACGCTCCCACAGCAGGGCTGGCAGGCGGAGGGCAGGTTTCTTACTCACTGGGCAGGGTTATCTGCCCACTGCCCACGTCTCAGCAAAGACTTTGGATATTTGGGGTGCCCTAATAATCTATGTGCTTTGGGGTACATGCAGGTTTTGCTAAAACATTGAAAATAGACATTGTTATTTGTCTTTTATTGAACTTTCCTTTTTCTACATTTTTAATTTTTAAAACCTAGTTATCAGAAAAAATGGAGAGATGAAAGGTCAAACAGAGGAAATAATGAAAATGACTGCTAGTAAAGAACAGTTAAGGGACAGAGACTTTATTATGACCATGAATGTCTCCCTCAGCACCTGCTACTAGGCTATTCCCAAAGACCTCAGAAGATCTGCTTTCTCAACCTGCCTCTGACCAGCCAAAGGAAAATTTCCTAGCCCCTACTGATCTTCTCCCAAAATTCACTGTATTTTCTCATCATCTAAGAATATGCTTATAAAGCTCAGGAAGGCATTATTGCATATTAATTTGGGTGTTTTCAGTTCAGTTCAATCGCTCAGTCGTGTCCAACTCTTTGCGACTCCATGAATCGCAGCACGCCAGGCCTCCCTGTCCATCACCAACTCCCGGAGTTCACTCAGACTCACGTCCATCGAGTCAGTGATGCCATCCAGCCATCTCATCCTCTGTAGTCCCTTTCTCCTCCTGCCCCCAATCCTTCCCAGCAAACATATTGAAAAGCAGAGACATTACTTTGCCAACAAAGGCTGGTCTAGTCAAGGCTATGGTTTTTCCAGTAGTCATGCATGGATGTAAGAGTTGGACTGTGAAGAAAGCTGAGCACTGAAGAATTGATGCTTTTGAACTGTGGTGCTGGAGAAGACTCTTGAGAGTCCCTTGGACTGCAAGGAGATCCAACCCATTCTGAAGGAGATCAGCCCTGGGATTTCTTTTGGAGGGAATGATGCTGAAGCTGAAACTCCAGTACTTTGGCCACTTCATGCGAAGAGTTGACTCATTGGGTGTTTTAATAGATATCTAAAGCTTTGAGGTATTTCAAGGGAAAGAATTTAAACCCTTTATAAAGTTCCTGGTACTGCTACTCTTTACCCCTAAAGATGATCATGCTTTTCAATCATGAACAATGATATTTTTCAGGTCATATTTTGGCCCTTTATTTCACTCTTGATTTTGCTCTTTTCAGGCAAAGGATGTCCTTTTCGAGTTCCAAGAGACCTTTCTCCGCATCCACAGTGTGGACCATACCTTCTTCCTTTAACCAGGTTTTTAAAAAGAAGTGCCGCAGGCACTTAGTAGGCTGACCAAATGTTTTGCAGTCTATGGTCATTCCTTTATGGGGTTTTGATCTGTTGTTGCTTAGCAACAACAGATATATATATATATATATATGTATATATATATATATATATATAATTTCCATCTAGTGGTGAAATCATTATTTTTAGTCTCTTGTTAATCTCAAGACATGCTGATCTCTCAATATGCTACACATCAAAGGATACTTGGGCACTGTTTTACCCTTCGAAGGAGAAAGAAAGAAAGAGCTTCTCTGAGAGGATTTTTTCTTCTTACATGTATCTTCTCTGGTCTATTTACCAATCGCTGCATAACAAACCAATCCAAAACTTAGTAGCCAAAAACAGCTTCTTATGTTATCTCTTAGAGTTCTGTGGTTTGACTAGGTTCAATCGGATGGCTATGGCTTTGATCTTTCATGCAATTCCCAGTCAGAAGACAGAAGGGGCTGGAGTCTCCTAAAAGCCAGACTGGGCCAGACATCCATGATGGCTTCTTCTCTTATGCCTGGACTGGGATGGCTGGAGAGCTGGAGGCTAGCCCAACCTCTCTCTTCACACAGCTAGCTTGGGCTTCACAACACTAGCTTGTAGTGGGTAGGATGGGTGAGACAGAAAGTGAGAGTGAGCCACTCATGGGAAGGAATATTTTATCACTGACATTGTTTGGAACTGCCTTGCATGGTAATAATAAAAAGCAGACTGATTTTTTTTGTTGGCTTTAACATCATTTTTAAATTCTCTACTACTGCTACTGCTAAGTTGCTTCAGTCGTGTCCAACTCTGTGCAACTCCATAAATGGCAGCCCACCAGGCTCCCTCGTCCCTGGGGTTCTCCAGGCAAGAACACTGGAGTGGGTTGCCATTTCCTTCTCTAATACATGAAACTGGAAAGTGAAAGTGAAGTCACTCAGTCGTGTCCGACTCGTAGCGACCCCATGGACTGCAGCCCACCAGGCTTCTCCGTCCATGGGATTTTCCAGGGAAGAGTACTGGAGTGGGGTGCCATTGCCAAATTCTCTATACCCCCTTTATTCTACACTTCAGGTGGACAACTCCCACTGTGTCAGTACGCCACTGCTTCCAACATGGCTGCCTCTGGACTGTTGGAGTTTCTGACTGGCTTCCTTTAGATCTGGCATTCCAGGAGGACGGGTGAAAACTCTGAGCCTTCTTATGACCTAGAATCATGGAGTTTCACATCCACTCCATTCTGTGGGTCAAAAGTAAGTCTCACAGCCATTCTAGAGGCCGGGGAGAAGACTAAACAAGTGTGAGTACTGGAAAGCACACTTCATGGGGGGCATCTCTGGAGACAAGCCAACCCCATTCTGCACTACCCCTTGTAGTTCAGAACCACATGATTATTTAACCAAAGCTGGAGCTGACTGGACTTCAACTCAGGAAACTACAGACACCTTTAAAGAACTTTGCTAAAAGAGATTTTAAATTCAAGATTTTATTGAGCTTTGGAATCCTCTGATGGATTTTCTTTGTTTCTTACTGAAATAACAGAACCTTGAGGACACTGTGCCAACCTGTCACCACGGCTTCTGAGTCAATCCTTTTATTTCACCTTAACCTTGAGCCAAAATTCTTCCAAAACTGTTACCGTCATGGCTCAACTCCATTTCTCAAATATACTGAACAAGTGGGAACTTTCCAGAGCCATATCACTCCATTATGATCAAAAATTGCCCACAGAGGCCCCAGGCCAGCTGTGACTAGAATCTTCAGGTTTCTCAAACTCATAAATTATGACCAGTGTAAATGTCAAGGGGGCTTCCCTGAGAGCTCAGTTGGTAAAGAATCCACCTGCAATGCAGGAGACCCCGGTTCAGTTCCTGGGTCGGGAAGATCTGCTGGAGAAGGCATAGGCTACACGCTCCGGTATTCTTGGGCTTCCCCTGAGGCCCAGCTGGCAAAGAATCCGCCTGCAATGCGGAAGTCCTGGGTTCAATCCCTGGGTTGGGAAGATCCCCTGGAGAAGGGAAAGGCTACCCACTCCAGCATTCTGGCCTGGAGAATTCCATGGACTACAGTCCATGGGGCCTCAAACAATTGGATATGACTGAGCGACTTTCACTTTCAAATGTTAAGACCCTAGAGGCTTAGGTGTTTCTTAAAACACAATAGTGAACCCTTTTTCTACTCCAGGCACCATTTTCTGTGCTTCATGTATGTTAACTCATATAAAGCTCATAATCAACCCTATAAGGTAGTAGCCATTATTATTCTTATTTACAGATGAGTAAGCTGAGGCCCAAACAGGTTACAGAATTTGTCTCAGATCCCCTAGGTAGCAATTGGAAGAACCAATGCAGTCTGATTCTAGAACCCAAACTCTTAATAGTCATGCTGTGATGTTCCATAAATCACAGAGCTAGTATCACAGGGCAAGAAAGATTATGTCTGTGATTATGCACCAAATCCTTAGGAAAAGTTTCTGCAGTCAGTGTTAAATCGCCATGGAGGGATACTAACAACGTGACTAGCTCCCCACATACCAACTGGTCAATATCCACTGAGGGAGATAAGACAAATACCCTAGGAGTGAGTGATGGCACTGAATGGTACTCTGTTTAAGTCCTGAAATGTGTACTGATTAAAGACTGTGAGAGTTGGAGGATTCCAGGCAAGGTCAGAGAAGACACCACAACACTGGATAGAGCCCTTTCTCATTCAGCCAGATCTCAAAACTTGTGTGTTCTTTTCACACATGCACTGCCATCTGTGACTCTCAATCCCTCTGTAAGAGAAAGCCACTAAAACTGAGATGTCTGGCTTTATACAGCAGCCTGATTTCAGCAGACCCCCCTCACAAAGAAGCTATCAGTCTGCATTGCTAGAATATCACAAAACAATAACAAAGAGGAACATTTTTAAGGTAACGTTGTTCATAATATTATAGTAGTTTCATGGGTACAACAGTATATTTCGACTTCTATATGTATACTACAGTATGCTCAGCACCGAAAGTTTCGTTCCTGTCACTCTACAGTTGACTCCCTTTTCCAATCTACCCTCCTCCCACCCTCTTCCTAGGAATGTGACTTACTGTCTCAGAGAGCAGTTATCCTGAAGAGGCAAAGTTGAGCCTTCAACTGATTCCTTTACTAAAGGAGAAGCTGGTTTGGCTCAAGGAATAAAGCACCCTCATGCCTGTCAGATTCAAGGCTCCAAATCTGGTTCTGTCCTTGGGCTGGTCAGTTAATTTGCAGAAAGCACAGAAAATAAATTCAAAGAACTTACAGGTAAATAACAGCACTGAAAATGCATTTAATGTATTATTCTATGATACAAAAACGCCAAGGAGACACTGCATTTGGGTGAAAGCAATCCTTCAAGAGCACTGACCTACTCAAATGTAGCTCCTTTAAAGAATATTATGAATGTGTTTAACTTAGTATCCATCCATATTCTTTTCTATGTTCATTTTTCTTGAATTTCATTGTTTTCTGTTAAATTTCAACATGAATCAGCCATAGGTATACATATATCCCCTCCCTTTGAACCTCCCTCTCATCTCCCTCCCCATCTAGGTTGATATAGAACCCCTGTTTGAGTTTCCTGAGCCATACAGCAAATTCCCATTTGCTATCTATTTTACACATTCATATTTTTACCAATGAGAAACAAACTAAAAAAATAGCATTTGGACAAAAAGAAGCTAGATATGTAACAAGAAACAATGCTGCTTTGCTGCCTCTGTGGGGAAAATAAAGTATGAGCATCATTATGAAATTAAGTTGATTCATCCTTATCATATCTAATAGGACTACCTGAAGAAAAATCATAAAGTGTCAGCAAATAATGATTACTACTTCAATGGTAAATAAATATTGGTCACAATAATACTAAATTGTTCAGGATTAGACTCTAAGAGTACAGAAAATTATTGCAGATCTTAAACTTTGAGCCCAGATTATACGTCAATGAAATGCCTTCTTTTAGGAGGAGATTTAAAAGAATCAGTTATATTAATTGAGACTCCCTTAAAAGCAGATTCAGAAAGTGCTTTTACTATTTTCTAAGCATCTCATTGTCATGGACATTTAACAGTCAAATACACAATTCATCAACATACTTGATTTAACAACAGCTATCATTAAGAGCACAGCTTTTAATATATCTTTTATGACCTTTAGGAAAATCTCTAGTCATTGAAAAATATATACTTTTTCATTAGCAAACTAATGTAACAAATGTATATCTCAAAATTTTAAAGCATAAAAGAAGAAATCAGGATAGAGCTGCTGCAAAAACAGATAAAAGATTTCTCAGATCACTTAAACTATTAAAACAATTATGTAATTGCATCATTATAAGAAAAAAATTATGTTCTTGATGCCATTAATATGTCAGTGCCATTAATTAACACTAGATGTTATGAGAAAGACAATCCATTTATCTCTAAAGTTTATAAAAGAACAAAAAATTTTTTATTTCAAATTCCCAACAAATATCAAACATTCTAAGTCACAGAGTTCAATGGTCTTAATGGTCTGGTTTCAGTTAAAAGTAAAAATTCCATTTAACTCCAACCACAGGAAAAAAACAGGGCCAACGCCGGCTCTAGCTTTGATTACCTAGAAACTTTTAGTTCAGCGGTCATAATTCTAGGAAAGACTCTCATCACCATGTCACAGAAAACTTAAATTATGTGCTGGTGAAAGCTTAGAACTATCTTACTCTTCCTTTCATACATTTAAAAACTACATTCCAGACTTGTCTTTGTGGTCTCTTGTCAGGGATCCAGCATTCTACACCTTCCTCGAGGACCATGCGTGCTGTGTTTAGTAGCTCAATGGTTGACTGCCTTCTCTGTGATTGTTCCAACTCTTTGAGCTCCCCATAGACTGCAGCCCACCAGGTTCCTCTGTCCATGGGATCCTCCGGGCAAAAATACTGCAGTGGGCTGTCATTCACTTCTCCAGGGTTCTTCCCAACCCAGGGACTGCACCCAGGTCTCCTGCACTGCAGGTGGATTCTTGACTGTCTGAGCCATGAGGGGAAGACCAAGAATGCTGGAATGGGTAGGCCATCCCTTCTCCAGGTGTCTTTCCCAACCCAGGAATCAAACCAGTGTCTCCCACATTGCAAGTGGATTCTTTACCAGCTGAGGGCCATGGAACTGGATAAATACACTGTGGTCTTCCACCTGGTGCTCTGGAGTCACCATGCCTGGCCTCTGCTCCTGGACTCGCCAAGTGACTCCCTCTATGACCCCGAAAGTCCTTTAAAAACTTAGCGTGATTCTTTCATCTATAAAGTAAAAATAAATTCATCCATCTTCTTTCCCTGAATTATGGAAGGCTCCGGGCATAAATATAGAAATCGTAACTTCTTACCTAATTTACGATTCTTTTCAGAAGGAAATAAAGTACTCTGGGAAAATTAAGACAGAGTTTTGTATAATCTTTAAAATACTACTAAGAATTGCCTCAGCAATCTCTTCTCAGTTATATTCAAAACCTTCTCAGAATTTATACAGCCCCAAACTGGAAATGAAGCAAGTGTCTATCAACAGGAAAGCAGATAGATTGTAGAATATGCATACAATGAAATGGTACTCAACCATCAAAGAATGAACTACTCATACACAAAACAACATGGAACAATCTCAAAAACAGTAAGCTAATTAAAAGAAGCCAGAAAAAGAGTACATACTATGTGATTCCACTTATATGAAAGCCAGATACAGGTGAAAATCAATCTACAGAGACAGAAATGCGATAGCGGTTGCAGAGGGAATAGGATACCTGATCAGAAAAGAGTACAAAGGAAGGGGGTGGCAGAAATGTCCTGTATCTTGTTTGCATTGTTAAAATTATCAAAGTTCATTAATGTGTACACTGAAAATCTGTGCATCTTATTGCATGTTACTTACATGTCAACAAAATAATCTTATTAGTTACGATTTCCTGGGAACTTTTCCCCAGAACTTAAGATTCCTGATTGGGAACTAGTAACAGTATTTACCTCTGGGGAAATTAAATACGGACCAGAATTACAAGTCATCGGTCAAAGGAACTCCAACTTTACTGGTAATACTTTTCATCAGTTTAGCACCTTGTTCTTTTCACTTAATGTATTTGGAAGATCAATTCATGTCAATATATACAGCTGTCTCATTGTTTTAAGAGGCTATATGGTTGTGTTAGCCTGTATTAGCAGAGAAGGCAATGGCACCCCACTCCAGTACTCTTGCCTGGAAAATCCCACGGACAGAGGAGCCTGGTAGGCTGCAGTCCATGGGGTTGCACAGAGTTGGACACAACTGAAGCGACATAGCAGCAGCAGCAGCAGCAGCCTGTATTAGATCACGGAAGCAAAACCATTTAGAGTTACAATACTAGAGATGTAGTAGAGGAATCAATGGCACCCCACTCCAGTACTCTTGCCTGGAGAATCCCATGGATAGAGGAGCCTGGTGGGCTGCAGTCCATGGGGTCGCTAAGAGTCAGACACAACTGAGCAACTTCACTTTCACTTTTCACTATCATGCATTGGAGAAGGAAATGGCAACCCACTCCAGTGTTCTTGCCTGGAGAATCCCAGAGACGGGGAGCCTGCTGGGCTGCTGTCTATGGGGTCGCACAGAATTGGACACTACTGAAGCCACTTAGCAGCAGCAGCAGTAGCAGAGGAATCAGACATTATACGAGTAGGGGAGGATCTGGGAAGTAAAGATCTGAAAGACGGAATTGACCTTGCAGACAGATCACCAAATAGTCAACCTAAGAAGCCAGGCAAGTCCTGCAGCCAAAACAGGACGAGAAAAGGGAAAGGACATGGGACGTTGGGTCCTCTGAGGATCTGCAGGAAACCATCAGTCAGGAGGAAAAGCTAAACACAGAGCAAAGAGGGAAGGCTGGTTGGAAGCCACCAGCACCGCTGAGTCTGTCACCTTATCTCATCCCAAGGAGCTGAAGAGACTAATGGTGCCATTCATGCCTGCTCCTACCAATGCCTCTTATACCAATTCTAACTCAGAATCTGAAGTGAAAGGGATTCTGGGAAATAGCTTTACTCAGTTAACTCAGTACAGACTACTATGATAGCATTTCTTTGTATGAGTTGATCATACTTTAATCAGTCACCTACTGATGAAATTTCTACTGAAGGGCTTCCTGGTGGTTCAGATGATTAAGAATCCAGCTGCAATGCACAAGACCTGGGTTCAATCCTTGAGTCAAGAAGATCCCCTGGAGAAGGGAATGACAACCCACTCCAGTATTCTTGCCTAGAAATCCCATGGCCAGAGCAGCCTAGTGAGCTACAGTTCATGGGGTCACAGAGTCAGACACAACTGAGCAACTAACACACACACTGATGGACATTTGAATGGTTACTGACCTTTGTCATTACAAACAGTGTTGTGTGAACTTTCTGCCCAATCCCCAAGCGAGCATGCAGGAATGCATCTGTAAGATACATCCCCAAGCAAGGATTGGTCCAGACTGATACAAATCTCCATTCTTGGTACATGGCCGTGGAATTGGGGCTCCAAAAATCAGACTCAGCCTGGCAAAGGGCTTACCATTAGTCAGAGTAGGTACCACAGCTCCGCCAAAACTGCATCATCCAAATGAAGGGAAATAATCCCTGATTTGCCGACTAAGGTCCATCTAGTCAAGGCTATGGTTTTCCAGTAGTCATGTATGGATGTGAGAGTTGGACTGTGAAGAAAGCTGAGCATCAAAGAATTGATGGTTTTGAACTGTGGTGTTGGAGAAGACTCTTGAGAGTCCCTTGGACTGCAAGGAGATCCAACCAGTCCATTCTGAAGAAGATCAGCCCTGGGTATTCTTTGGAAGGAATGATGCTAAAGCTGAAACTCCAGTACTTTGGCCACCTCATGTGAAGAGCTGACTCATTGGAAAAGACTCTGATGCTGGGACGGATAGGGGGCAGGAGGAGAACAGGACAACAGAGGATGAGATGGTTGGATGGCATCACGGACTCGATGGATGTGAGTCTGAGTGAACTCCGGGAGTTGGTGATGGACAGGGAGGCCTGGCGTGCTGCGATTCATGGGGTTGCAAAGAGTCAGACATGACTGAGCTACTGAACTGAACTGAATCCCTGAAAGGAAGGTAGACACTTGTATATACCAGGGTTTCTCAGTCTCAGAACTACTGACATTTGGGGCTGGATAATTCTTTGTTTTCACACAAAGATGTTTTCTGGAGAATGAAATTTCCCCCACCCCTTATCCTGCCTCCACCACCATTGAGAACTGCTGGGAAAACAACAAATTTCCACCATAAAGTATTTTTCCCGGGCAAGATAGAGCTTACTGGACATAAAAAGAAAAGATAAAGTAGAACTAAATCACTCTGCATTATAAGAGAAGGACCATCTAGTGTCTGTGTGTGAAAGCCTGGATAATAAGGGGGCAAGGATTTCAGAGAGAGAAGAAAGTAATCAAGGAAAAGCATCTGAAAGTACGTAGTTCACAAAACAGGATGGCACTTTCAGGAGTTGGAGTGCGCCCCAAGAGGGGTTACTTTGAAATTTTTCACGTTGTAATTTTCCCTCAGACTTTGAGAACAATCATTGGAAACACTGTGCTAATTTTTTTTTTCTAAGTCATAATTCTCTATTTTACCCCTGAGTTTTCAGGACAAATTTTCTACATACAACTGCCTTATTTATATTAGGGGTACTTCGGGGAAAAGAAGAAAGAGGGCAGTGACCAGAGATGAAGAGAGAGGACAGCAAATGCACAGACAGGGTCCTACAAGAGAGCAGGATGCAGAAGACCCCGTCCTGGAGCACAGATACCTCCAGGAAGTCACAGAAATACTGGAGAGAGGCACGGCAGATTTCCCACTTCACATGCAATAGGGTCTGGAGCCATTTTAAGTACATTTTTTTTAAAAAAAAAGGTTGACTACAGGAAGGTGAGTGACCTTGGAAACACATTACATATATCTATATTATACGCATAAACAGCCATTTGGAAGGGAATAGAAAGGCCTCATATATAATTACGAGCATGGACTTTGCAGCCAGACTATGTATGAATCTCAACTTCATATAACTCTGTATCTCTGTGCTAGTTCCTAATGCCTCCAAGACTCCATTTTCCTCTCCGTAAATAAAGAAATAATACCTACCTCATAGGGTTGTCATGAGGATTAAGAAATAATACCTACCTCATAGGGTTGTCATGAGGATTAAATGTGGTACAGTTGTTGGCATATAGTAATTGCTATGCCAGGGCTTGCTAAGCAAAATCCACAAATGTATATCAACCTGTGAACAGTGACTACTTCTAGGGAATAGGATTATGGGGGATTTATTTACATTTAATATTTATTTCTGAATTGTTTAAATTTTCTACAATGATAATGTGTTACTTATAAAATCATGAAAAAATAATTTTAAAATTTCCATTTAGGAAAAGCAGCAAAGTGTCTGTGAGAATCTTCACAGTACACATCAGGAACACATTGTTTTCTACAACAAATGGTAGCATAATCTATTTATTGTCAAGTTTTCTGTTAAAATATAATCTCTGTATTTTAAAAAACTTCAAATCGGGACATGTGTCCAGCTGAAGATTCAACTTATCCATCATCAGAAGACAAGTGAGACTAATGAACACATTTGTTTGGATTCTGCTTCTATTTCTAGAGTCTATTACCTTCGTAGGACTCATTAGTGTCTGCTTGTAAGAGATAATACGCTTGAATCATACAAATCTTGTATTTCATAAGCAGAAACTCAGATTCATTCATTATTGGTGAAGAATTAAAATTACTATAGATATGTAATATTCTTAAAAATACATTATGTAGTCGACAAGTGGAATTACAGATAGGACTGTCTTTCCATCTGGACACAACAGCAACACATGTATCAGATATAAAATGCTCAATGTGAGGATACAGTAAGTCCCCTACATAGGAACAAGTTCCAGCCCAAGAGCACATTCATAAGTCCAATTTGTTCATAAGTCCAACAAAGTTAGTCTAGATACCCAACTAACACCATCAGCTATATAGTACTGTACTGTAATAGGTTTAAATACTTTTCACACAGATAATAAATAAGAAACAACACACACACAAAAAAAATATCTAATCTTAGAGTAGAGTACAGGAGTACAGTACAACAACTGGCATCCAGGGCTAGCATCCAGTGAATAGGCAAGAAGAGCTACTGACTGGAGGAGGGAGAGGGGTGGGAGGTGCTATAGCTGAAGGATTATCAGCAATAGGAGCTGGAGGGCAAGCTGCAGTTTCACTCACATCTGACGCTGATGTAACACACATTTGCATCTTTGAAAGTTCATACCTTGAAGGCTCATATGTAGGGAACTTACTGTATTTACAAATCACCATACATCTCCAACGACATTTCTGACTTTTTATACAGGTTAAATTTGGTTCAAAGGTATTTGTTACTTATGCCCTGTGTAAGGATCATATGCAGAGATTCCTAAGATTTAAAGAAACACATGCTATTGTTCCTGCCTACTGGAAGGTTTGCAGTCTACTTGTGAGGACCACACAGGCTCCTTGGCTGGTAGGAGCAGAGTGGAGGGAAGTGGAGTAGGAAGAAGTCTTGTACTAAGAGACTCTCAAATCCTCTTCCACACCTATTGCAAATACCACCTGTCAGCCTATCTTTGTCTTTCCTTTTGCAATTCAAGTTAATCAATTCCAGAAGCAAAGGAGCCCCACCACCCAGCCAAGTGTGGGGCCCAGGAAACACTCAGGCAATTTTATTTTCTAAGATGTAGAGACCACAATGCCCCTGAAGGTTATGTGATGGTGACTATACAACAGCTATAGTCACCTTGGATTCATAACCAGTAGCGGACACAAAGAGTATTAAACATGACGATCATCATATTAGGAGGACAGAGCGCATTCCAAGGACCATCATATTAGGAGCCCTCTCCCAGGCATTTACCTTCACCTTCTGGCACATACATTCCCTCCCTTATTTTGGAAATTACTGCTCTCCTCCCAACTCCAGTCACTAATTATGATGGGAGCTGGCCTGTTCTTACAGGATCCTGCCCCTCTGGTCACAACTGATTGGAGCAGGACTCAGCAATCACCTGAAACAGCCAATCACAGTTCTTCCACAGTACTTTGAAATGATCTGGGAAAAAAAACAGCTTATATCTTCCTGATGGAAGAAGTTGTAAAATGGGAAATTCCTAAGCAAAACATCAACAGCCCCATTCACTGCCAAGTGGAGAAAGCTGGTGTGTAGTGGGAGAAAATAAAACCCGCCAAGAGAAGTAGAAACCAAAAGAGAGATGAAGTCCTGGCAAGTTGTTCGTTGTTTCAGGATTCCTGAGGCCTCCCTGTATTCCTCCCAACCCTCCTTGTTATTCAGTTGTCCTGCTCTTTTTTTTTATTTCAATTACGTCAGCTACCCTAAGATCTTTCCACTAATTACCCGCTTTTCATAAACTAGTTAAATATGAATCTCAGACACCAGTCAAAAATCTAGTGACTCAAGTTTTTCCCAACCCAAATAATAAATATGGTTTGGTAAGTCAGCCCTTTTTTCTTAACTTTATTTTACTTTACAATACTGTATTGGTTTTGCCATACATCAACATGAATACGCCACGGGTGTACATGAGTTCCCAATCCTGAATCCCCCCTCCCACCTCCCTCCCCATACCATCTCTCTGGGTCATCCCAGTGCACCAGCCCCAAGCATCCTGTATCCTGCATCAAACCTAGACTGGTGATTCATTTCTTACATGATATTATACATGTTTCAATGCCATTCTCCCAAATCATCCCACCCCTTCCCTCTCCCACAGAGTCCAAAAGACTATTCTATACATCTGTGTCTCTTTTGCTGTCTCGCATACAGGGTTATCATTACCATCTTTCTAAATTCCATATATATGTGTTAGTATACTCTATTGGTGTTTCTCTTTCTGGCTTACTTCACTCTGTATAATCAGCTCCAGTTTCATCCACCTCATTAGAACTGATTTAAATGTATTCTTTTTAATGGCTGAGTAATACTCCATTGTGTATATGTACCACAGCCAGCCTTTTTTATAGAGCAAATTCAGCATTACATTGATACTCTGTTAGATCGACCACTGTAATGGATTTCTCCTAACGAGCAGAGGTTTCATATCAAATTTGTGTGATACATTTTAATCACTAGGCCTTTAGGTTACTTTGGTGGCAAGATTTTTGTTTCTGATATTTTCCTCCTCTTTCTTCTTTTTAATCAGCATTGTCTTCTATTAAGCAGCCATCAGCAGACTTCAGGAATCCTTTGGTCAACCTCACTTTCCACTGTAAATTGTTCTGGATGTAAATTACTCTTGGTCAGATTTCATGGAGCCATAGGACTGGAAGGAATCTTATTACTTTTGAAGACCTTTTGTTGGAAGCCATCTTAAGTCTGATAAAAATCTTGAGTAATCAAAGACATGTATATGCAATCAATATAACCTCTTTAGAATACTTCTAAATTATCACTGTCAATTCAAAAAAGCAATAATACTGTTCTCAATACCAATATTCTCCCTTTCAGTTTGGGAACTCTAAAGTCTCCTCTTTCTCAATTCTTGAGGACAGAGACCAATACACCTTATTATTTAAAGGAATGATAATATTAAAACAAAAAGGTAGAAAAAACAAACCATGCAACCTCATTTTCTTTGTGAAATAAGTGATTACAGTATTGCTGATTACCTGCATAGGCAAAATGCTACCATTGGCAATTGTGGTAAATTAACTGGCGTTCATTGGCCTACTTTCAAGAATGTAGAATGACTCATGGAATGGGTATTAATGGAATGAAAACCTCCACTCCATCTACTCAACATGTGGCAAGCCTCTCTCATTGTTTTTCCTGAAAGTAACACAACAACCAGATATTTAAGCAGCCCATAATTTCCTTTTATCCTGGAAGAATCAGGAGTCTTGAGAGAAGAGATCTGGAAAAGATTCCTGAGGTTTTTCTTTGACTTTTATTTGATTTCCTGAGCTTGCACTACATGGTTAAAAGGCAGGATTGAACAGTCAAAATGACTGCATTTCTAGGTAAGCACAGAGTCCAAAGAGGTAACTTTATATTCTTTTTTTTTTTTTTTAATGTACTGGGTATCCACTATGGACTAAGCTCTTTGCTAGATACTCTTCTTAATCTTATAACCCAGTTAGAATACAACTATGAAACAACCGTGAAAATGTATGATAATATAATTAAAACTAATTTGTAGTGTTATCCAACCTCTTACTACCCAAAATGTGGCATCAGCTTCACCTGGAAGCTTGTTAGACCTGCAGTTCTACCCTGACCTTTAAAATCAGAGCCACACTTGGCTAATATCTCCATTTGCACACTCAAGTTTGAGAAGCACTGATTTAACCAACTCCCTTGCCTTACAATCGAGGAAAATAAGGCTCAGGGGACATTAATTGATGTGTTGTCACCAAACAACTATTTAGGGACCCAGCTGGGACTCCCGGGTCTCCTAGCTTGCAGGTCAGTAGAGCTTAGAGTACTCTAGGATTTTGGACAAGAGGAAGTTAAGTGTTTCATTGCCTCAAATGACCACTGATTGTTTCTATCATCTCCCTGCTGGGGACACGCAGGGGACCTGATGAGCCCAATCACTCACTCACCCCCCGACAGGCCAGGCCCCAGCAGCCTCAACCGGCTAGTCCTCAAGCCTCAGGCCTCCCTGGAGGGATTCCCCACCCCTCACTTCACAGTCCTCATTCTAACCTTTTCTTGAGACCCTGTTAAACAACCAACTGCTTCATGAAGCCATTCCAAATGACTCTGAACCTCTTCAATCTCTCTCTGCTTAATTCAGATTGGCTTCTACATTTTCCATTGCACATCTTAAATAATTTCTTAAATAGTTTTCTGCACTATACATACTGTCAAAAGCATATAATGATAATATGGATGCAATCTTTTTTTCTATTTCCCTTTTCAGGAATAGTATCTGTTTCTCCCTTCTCAAACACACTGGTTTTATTTTATCATGTTGGAGTATCACACAATACCAAGCACAAAAAAATTCTACACTCTTCATGGAAGACAGGACCAAGCTCTTTCCAATGCAGGGACCCTCTCTAAAACTTTTGTAAAACACAGTCATTTAGTTTTTACTAGCATATGTTCTGGGTTAGGAAGCTCTCTACACTTTTAAGGCAGCACTTTTAAAATTCTGTATAACTCAAGTTGTTAGAAAATTCTAGGCTAAAATCTACTTTTCTCTCACTTCTACCAAACTTCTTCAGTTCTAAGCTTTGAGGTCCTTTCAGTTCAGTTCAGTCACTCAGTCATGTCCAACTCTTTGTGACTCTGTGGACTGCAACACACCAGGCTTCCCTGTTCATCACCAACTCCCGGAGCTTACTCAAACTCATATCCATCGAGTTGGTTGGGGTCCTTTAGAACAGCTTAATCCATCTTCCACAGGAAAGTGCTGCAAGTTGTTCAAACTAATTTCCTAAAAGTAATCTGGCAACACAAGGCAAGCCTAGGAGTTACAAACAAAGACTATCTTTTCAATTCAAGCCTATATCCTGCATTTCCTGCCCCATAATACTTAACCAACTCGTATTATCAACAAACTTGCACTGAACACCTACTGGGTGCCAGGCTCCTTAGAAAACACGCATTTCTGGGAGTTCATAGGACAGAAGGCAATGAGCAGATCACACACATTCCTGACACACTGCAGGATGGAAACAATTTCAAAATGGAAGCTTGAGGCCATTTCATCCCACTTACATTTCATCCAGATCTTCCTAAACTGCCAAAGTGTAAACCCCTCTAGAGAGTCATTGCCCCTCTCCCACACTCCATCCTGATTTAGTTCTGTCTTTCTTCCTGAGCAAATCATCTTCTCATGGCTGTACTCCTGGATAATCCCTTCCCAGTTCCTTCTGGAATCCCAACTTCAAAGTAAGTAAATTCCCCTAAACCCTCAGCCTTTTCCAAAATGCTCTCTCCACCTAGACACTGGAATTTCCCCTGAAGACGCTACCTCTCCTATTAAGGAAATGCTGCTCATTTCCACAATGTCCTCACACCACAAAGCCAGGCAAAGAAGGCTGGCCATTTTGATGCTTCCAATGGCCCTTCAGATTCCTCACTTATGCCTTTGCTCACTCATTCATTCCACAAATACTGTTTCAGACACACACTAAGGCCCTTTACCCAGTATACAAACACCTGAAGAGGTTAGTAAAATCCAGTTATAGGAATAACTAGAAAGACATGACAGTCTCTCTCCCCTGTTAAGACAATTTGTTCTTTCTGGACAACTGTTACACTGAGGCAAAAACTGGTGAGTTGAAGACAGATTTTTTTCAGTTACATTTCTGTTTCATTTGTCTTCCTAGGGAGGGAGACTTTTACTGTTTCATCATCATGTTACAATTTGGAGGGAAACATTCTACTTTCACAAATTCAAGAGAATGAAAGATAAGCAAATAGAATTAGTAATGCTAAAGCCTTGTAGAGTTCTATCATGATTTTGAAAGATACTTGACAGCAAATACTATTTTGAAGATGTATAAATTTCTGCTGTCTCTAATAATGTAAGTGCCAATGAGGCTGTTGTTTATGCATTTTTCCCTTATTGCTTTGGACTTTATGAACTTAAGGACTAATGGACAGGATAGAAACATGGACAATTATTAGGGTGGCCTTTTGTGGATTGTGCAAAGCTGCTTCCCAGGTGGCACTAGTGGTAAAGAAACCGCCTGCCACTGCAGGAGACACAAGAGACATGGGTTCGATCCCTGTGTCAGGAAGATTCCCTGGAGAAAGAAATGGCAGCCCACTCCACTATTCTTGCCTGGGAAATCCCATGGACAGAGGAGCCTGATGAACTACAGTCCATGGCATCGCAAAGAATCGGACACAACTGAAGCAACTGAGCACTCACACACACAAAGCTGCAAGAGCCACCTGGCAGATAAGAACCCCACTGACACCCAGGCCATGCCAATCACTCTCTCTCACCATTTTGCCACTTTCAGGAATCTTGTAACCTAACCTCACTGACCAACCTGCACTAAAAGTATCCAGTACAGCTGTGTAATTTGCTTATCACATTCAATCTCATTTGTTTGCCTTTTCTTGCCCAAGTAAAGCTGTCTGAAAAAAAAGGGGCACAAAATCAATACATGTTGAGTGAGACCTCGCATACAGTTTTCATCAGAATATATAGTGTTTCAAGGGCAGAGCACAAAATCTCTTAATGGAGGGCTCCAGATCCAGGAAGCCCTCTTCGGACTCACCTAAGATAGGACTACATAAACAAGCACTTCATAAACCCCTTTTAATGACCACATACTAAAAAATATTATAGCATTTAATAGTTGCTTTATTGTATATACAATACATAGTTTTAAAACAGGAAGTACAAAATAAAGGGTTCGTTTATTTTATGCAAGTGGAAAACTGGCTTTATAGTTGCAGCATGCTAGTTGGTATCATATAGATGAATCTGAATTTCCAAGTAGGAATGTTTCACATTTCTGAATATATGAATAAATGAGTTGTTCTAAGGTATTTGCTAAACACACACACACATACATACACACACACACATTTTGATCATTGGCAACTTTTCCCTGGATCACTCAGGTTTGAGTCAAGTGTTCACCCACTCTGCCTTTCACTGGGGCCATCTCTTCATACACCCGTAACTATCTGGCACAGGGTGAAATCATGATTTAGTAAAGGGGCAAGTAGGAGGCGAAATGGAGTGCTATCTCCCTAATTGCTATTTAAGTGAGACAATAAAAAGGATGAAACAAATTAAATTAGCTAAGAAGCAAGAGCATCCCAATGAACTGGCCAAGATAATCAACTTGGAAAATTAGCTATTAAACCTCACACATGCTCATTTTCATAATTTTGTGTGTGTGCTTATGAAACACTACCCCCCTCCCCAACCAATAGAAACCACGGAGATGAAGGTGCTCTTCACTTCTCTGAGATAAGTTATTTGCACTTGGTCTTGATGAAGTTGGAAGTGAAAATTTTTTTAAATGTCCTCATTCATCAGTTCCCATTTCAGTACCAGAGTGTTTTGATTAGAAATGGAAAAGTAGATAAAAGAGAAGTTGACTCAAACTGAAATCCTCCACCTGATTTTATTCTCATTTCTAAATCTGTGTGCCATCATATGGGTTTTGGTTTTTATTATTATTACCTTTATGTATCATCATCATTATCAAGTACCTGATCTTTACTGATTTTTTGAACTACCTTCCACATATTTCTATGAGATTTAATAACTCCTACTGTTTAAATCTTTTCTAGCTCATCATCCTATGTCTCTCAATGTTAGCCCCTCTTACACATAGGTCTTCCTACTTATCAACAGTTAATTCTTTATTGCTCATGATAGTTATTGAAAAGACCACAAGCATGAATATAATCTGCAGACAATAAAAATCCATGATTAATTTTACCTAACAATTCTAATTTTATAGTCCATGGAGCTATTACTAGAACACAGAATAAGTAGCCAAGTGAGTTTATGGGAGATTCTCCTTTGGCACTCCCTTTATACTCCCCGCTTTGCTAAATCATAATTGCTACCCAGGGTAAGACAGGTATTGGAGCACATAATTTACATGGAAATTCTTTTAAAAGGAGGAGAAGTAATGAATCTGGATGATTCACAATCAAGAAATGTGAGAGCCACTGTCCTGAAGATTAGCTATTCAGATAAGAATGTTTTAATTGAAGATTATGATGGTTAATTTTATGTGTCAACTTGACTGGGCTAAGGGATGCCCGGATAGCTGGTAAAACATAATTTCTGGAAGCGTCTGTGAGGGTGTTTCTGAAAGAGATTAGCATTTGAATTGTTTGACTGCATAAAGGAGACTGCCCTTGCCATTGTAGGTAGGCATCATCCAATCCATTGAGGGACTGAATAGAACAAAAAGACAGGAAGCTCGAATTTGCTCTCTGCTTGAGCTGGAACATCCAGCTTCTCCTGCCCTCCAACATCGACACTCCTGGGTCTCAGACCTTTGAACTTGGACCAGTACTGTACACCTTTAGCACTCCCACCTCAAGTGCTCAGGCCTTCAGACTCAGACTTACACTGTCTGCTCCCCAAAGAAAATAGCTTCCATAACACTTCTTCTCTATATGTAAATAAACTGCATTCTAAACTTAGAGCAAAAGTGAATAATCTAAGAACTCTTAGTCCAGAGTTCTGGAGATCCCAGCTGTAATAGGGAATGGCTTAACAGTAGGGGTTCCACTTGCCCTGGGTTGAAGAAAGAATCCCAAACTTACGCTTGGTACTGAGAAAGCCAATGTCCAAACTAAGTCATACGCTGCATGTTCAGCCTTGTTTATCCTTTATCATTTCTTAGAAAAGAAAGAAAAAAAGACCAGGTAAAATAGTTGATTATTGTTAAGTAGATGACTGTTTTCGTTGTTGTTCAGTTGCTAAGTTGTGTCCAACTCTTGGTGACTCCATCCATGGATGGTAGCACGCCATGCTCCCCTGTCCTTCACTATTTTGCTTAAATTCATATCCATTGAATCAGTTATGCTATCTAATCATCTCCAGCCAAATTCCTGGTATTAGCATTAATTTTAACTAAATAGAAAATACCTCATGGCACACAACTAGATTAAAATATATTTTCACTAGAAATACAAAAAGGCCTCACCTTTTGAGGTAGAGATAAAGAAGGCCCTTGGTAATGCACACAGCTGTGCATTAAAATTAGTTACACAGGTTAAATTTCTTTATCAAAAATAGAATGATATATGTTCCTGGCTTAAAAGTGCATAAAAACATTTAAAACTATAAACAAATACCACTAAACTGTCAGACCACCAGATGCACTTTTGTCTCATTAGGAGTCAACACATTCGATTCTCGATAAGACAAATTAGTTTTTGATGTCTTATCTTTTGAATGTCTTGTCTTACATTCAAATTGTTTTGTCTGTTAAGTTTCATCCCCTCAAATATTTACTGAGTACCCACTGTTTCCCAGCATATTGTATTTATTCTGGGGAAACAGTAAAAGAGATTAATATCTCTTATGAATATATTCATCTCTTATACTCTATAGAGTATAAGACATAGCCCCTTCTCCAAAAGCACTCACAGGCAATGTTTGATGACAGACCAGAAAAATATTATTATGCAACTTGGGAAATGAAGCATTTATGTTGTAAAAGGTAAAGTAGAATATTGCACTTTCAAACAACCCATCTTGTTCCTCTGGGTTGTTAACTCAGTTGTTTGTTAAATCTTATACTTGCTTTCCAGTAGAAAGAAAATTGATAGATAGCATATACAGAATCCCAACTATGTTCCAAGTATTTTACATTTAAAAATAATACACCTTTCTCTCAAAGAATCATAAACTTTAAGAGTTAAAAGAAAATTTATATTTTTAAAAGACAAGATTTACATTAAAAACTAACCTGTTAGAAGAAGAGAGGTTAAAGCTAAGTGTGAGAAAGATTAATCTAGGTCACATGTTAAACAGGCTTCCATGACCTATTCTTGATGCCTACAATAGATTTAAAATGGCTGCAAATTCTTTGCCACTTTTCCATCAAGAGATAGACCCCTTCTCCTTGAATCAGGGCGGTCACAATTTTTGACCAATAGAATACAGCCAAAGTGATGATGTGCTAGTTTTCCAGGCCCAGACCAAAAGGAATTGGAAGGCTTCCACTTTCTGTCTCTTAGAACACTCACTCTTGTAATATAGCCCACTATCCTGAAAGGAAGCCAAGGAAACCCCTCGTGGAGAGGCCCTTACGGAGGAGAAGAACCAAGAATCCTAACCAGTAGTCCCAGTCAAGCTCCCAAATGATAACAACAAGTTGCCAGCCACCTAAGCGAGCCATTCATGCTGGAGGCGAATCCCCTGGCCTCACTCTCTACCTCTGCTGCCACGACACAGAGCAAATGTGAACTGCTCAGAGGAATGTCCTGAATTACTGACCCACAAAACTGTATTCTTCAGTCGTGTTTGACTTTTTGCAAACCCATGAGCTGTAGCCCACTAGGCTCCTCTGTACATGGAATTCTCCAGGCGAGAATACTGGAGTGAGTAGCCATTTCCTTCTCCAGGGGACCTTCATGACCCAGGGATTGAACCCAGGTCTCCTCCATTGCAGGCAGATTCTTTACCATCTGAGTCACCAGGGAAGCCCCAAGACTATGAGTCAGATAAAATCAGATTTTGGTAGGGGTCAATGGTTATGTAGTAATAGATCATTAGAACAGAACTTAATGATTTAACATCAGAATTAACAGAATTAATACTATCACCTCTGTGTGTGACACATGAGTACCGGTTCTGGATCAAACTCCTGAATCCAGCTGCGTGACCCCAGACAATTTAATCTCTCTGCGCCTCAGATTCTACAAAATTAGGTTAATTTTAACCTAAGTCATAGGATTTTTGAAAGAATGAAATAACTCACATAAAGCATTCAGAGCTTAGCACATAGCTAACATTGTTGAGAATTTACTCTTAGTACTGTGGGAAAATTCTATTAGTCTTTGCCCTGCTTCATTCCGCATTCCAAGGCCAAATTTGCCTGTTACTCCAGGTGTTTCTTGACTTCCTACTTTTGCATTCCAGGCCCCTATAATGAAAAGGACATCTTTTTTGGGTGTTAGTTCTAAAAGTTCTTGTAGGTCTTCATAAAACCATTCAACTTCAGTTTCTTCAGCATCACTGGTTGGGGCACAGACTTGGATAACTGTGATATTGAATGGTTTGCCTTGGAGATGAACAGAGATCATTCTGTCGTTTTTGAGATTGAATCCAAGTACTGCATTTCAGACTCTTTTGTTGACCATGATAGCTACTCCATTTCTTCTGAGGGATTGCTGCCCGCAGTAGTAGACGTAATGGTCATCTGAGTTAAATTCACCCATGCCAGTCCATTTTAGTTCGCTGATTCCTAGAATGTCGAAGTTCACCCTTGCCATCTCTTGTTTGACCACTTGGAATGTGGAATGAAGCAGGGCAAAGACTAATAGAGTTTTGCCGAGAAAATGTACTGGTCATAGCAAACACCCTCTTCCAACAACACAAGAGAAGACTCCACACATGGACATCACCAGATGGTCAACACCAAAATCAGACTGATTATATTCTTTGCAGCCAAAGATGGAGAAGTTCTATACAGTCAACAAAAGCAAGACCAGGAGCTGACTGTGGCTCAGATCATGAACTCCTTATTGCCAAATTCAAACTTAAATTGAAGAAAGTAGGGAAAACCGCTACACCATTCAGGTATGACCTAAATCAAATCCCTTATGATTATACAGTGGAAGTGAGAAATAGATTTAAGGGTCTAGGTCTAATAGATAGAGTGCCTGATGAACTATGGAATGAGGTTCATGACACTGTACAGGAGACAGGGATCAAGACCATCCCCATGGAAAAGAAATGCAAAAAAGCAAAATGGCTGTTTGGGGAGGCCTTACAAATAGCTGGGAAAAGAAGAGAGGTGAAAAGCAAAGGAAAAAAGGAAAGATATAAGCATCTGAATGCAGAGTTCCAAAGAACAGCAAGGAGAGATAAGAAAGCCTTCCTCAGCCATCAATGCAAAGAAATAGAGGAAAAGAACAGAATGGGAAAGACTAGAGATCTCTTCAAGAAAATTAAGAGATACCAAGGGAACATTTCATGCAAAGATGGGCTCAATAAAGGACAGAAATGGTCTGGACCTAAGAGAAGCAGAAGATATTAAGAAGAGGTGGCAAGAACACACGGAAGAACTGTACAAAAAAGATCTTCATGACCCAGATAATCATGATGATGTGACCACTAATCTAGAGCCAGACATCTTGGAATGTGAAGTCAAGTGGGCCTTTAGAAAGCATCACTACGGACAAAGCTAGTGGAGGAGATGGAATTGCAGTGGAGCTGTTTCAAATCCTGAAAGATGATGCTGTGAAAGTGCTGCACTCAATATGCCAGCAAGTTTGAAAAACTCAGCAGTGGCCACAGAACTGGAAAAGGTCAGTTTTCATTCCAATCCCAAAGAAAGGCAATGCCAAAGAATGCTCAAACTACCACACAATTGCACTCATCTCACATGCTAGTAAAGTAATGCTCAAAATTCTCCAAGCCAGGCTTCAGGAATATGTGGATTGTGAACTCCCTGATGTTCAAGCTGGTTTTAGAAAAGACAGAGGAACCAGAGATCAAATTGCCAACATCCGCTGGATCATGGAAAAAGCAAGAGAGTTCCAGAAAAACATCTATTTCTGCTTTATCGACTATGCCTAAGCCTTTGACTGTGTGGATCACAATAAACTGGAAAATTCTGAAAGAGAAGGGAATACCAGACCACCTAACCTGCCTCTCAAGAAATCTGTATGCAGGTCAGGAAGCAACAGTTAGAACTGCACATGGAACAACAGACTGGTTCCAAATAGGAAAAGGAGTCCGTCAAGGCTGTATACTGTTACCCTGCTTATTTAACTTCTATGCAGAATACATCATGAGAAACGCTGGACTGGAAGAAACACAAGCTGGAATCAAGATTGCCGGGAGAAATATCAATAACCTCACATATGCAGATGACACCACCCTTAGGGCAGAAAGTGAAGAGAAATTTAAAAGCCTCTTGATGAAAGTGAAAGAGGAGAGTGAAAAGTTGGCTTAAAGCTCAACATTCAGAAAACGATCATGGCATCTGCTCCCATCACTTCATGGGAAATAGATGGGGAAACAGTAGAAACAGGGTCAGACTTTATTTTGGGGGCTCCAAAATCACTGCAGATGGTGACTGCAGCCATGAAATTAAAAGACGCTTACTCCTTGGAAGAAAAGTTATGACCAAACTAGATAGCATATTCACAAGCAGAGACATTACTTTGCCAACTAAGGTCCGTCTAGTCAAGGCTATGGTTTTTCCTGTGGTCATGTATGGATGTGAGAGTTGGACTGTGAAGAAGGCTGAGCGCCGAAGAATTGATGCTTTTGAACTGTGGTGTTGGAGAAGACTCTTGAGGGTCCCTTGGACTGCAAGGAGATCCAACCAGTCCATTCTGAAGGAGATCAACCCTGGGATTTCTTTGGAGGGAATGATGCTAAAGCTGAAGCTCCAGTACTTTGGCCACCTCATGAGAAGAGTTGACTCACTGGAAAAGACTCTGATGCTGGGAGAGATTGGGGGCAGGAGGAGAAGGGGACGACCCAGGATGAGATGGCTGGATGGCATCACCGACTCGATGGACATGAGTCTGAGTGAACTCCGGGAGTTGGTGATGGACAGGGAGGCCTGGCGTGCTGTGATTCATGGGGTCGCAAAGAGTCGGACATGACTGAACGACTGAACTGAACTGAACTGAACTATGGGAAAATCTTCTGAATTGGAAATTATTGGCTTGTGAAAACAAGACTTTCAGAACATCTGTTCACAGCTTGGGAACTTGTTTGTCTATATGTTAGGTTCTTCAGCTTTACTCTGCTCAGTTTCCTTATAAAACCATGAGCATTTCAATGACTATCTCCCTCAGGGTTAATTTGGTGTTATCCCAAGCTCTTATATTTCATGTACTGTGTTTCAAGAAATGGTCTGCCTCATTGAAACCATGATCTCAATTGTGTTAAGTATATAATGACTTGCCATGTTAACAAGATAAATCCAAGGTTAATTTAATGTGCGTATTTGAGATTTATTTTATTTCTTCTGGCTCTGTGAACTTAAACATTTCCGCCACTTAATTTTTTTTCCTGTGTTTAGTTAGAAACATTATTCCAGCAAGCAGATCCACAAAATAAATTTGCAAATACCAGTTTCCAAACTTTTGAGTTGTTTAAATAGAGTATGAGTTCCATGCCTATAAGTATTTTTTTAATTTTTATCCGGCTGTTAAACATTACTGAATTCTGCTACTTCAAATTAGTCATGTGGTTCTCTTAGGGTCCAAAATTAATTTTGAGCAATTCTACTAGCCATATCCTATATGGCTCAAGAGAGCAACTTGTGAGGAGAAAAATCAAGACGAGTTTAAAAAAAAAAAAAAAGGTTTGCAAATTGAGGTTTGAATAATAAATCAGTCTCATTAATGTTATAATCCAAAAACCATTAATCTTCCTGTGAGAACTTGTATGTAGGAGCATACTGTCAGTAGATTGTTGTCAGAAATTCAGAATAGTATCATATCTCAATTCACAATAATCTCTGGACATATCGTGAATAGCATTACTCAAAATATCCTAATTTGTGCATCAGGTCTTCTAAATGGGTAAATTCCCTGTGCAAAATGAAGGCAAAGAACACTATAAATTGAAGTGCAATAAAAGGAGTTTATTTCCAAGCCACAGCTTGGAATCATGTCTTTTAGAATGTTGCTGGCAAAGAATGAATTCTTGATTAGGCTTTGTTGATAGGCAAAATGTGGAGCACATTTTCAGTTTTCTAAGTCTTGGTGACTCTAGAAATCCAATTCTGAACTATATAAAATAGCTCATCACAGTTCCCCTCCCCCCACTCCAAAAAAAAAGCAATAGTCAACAAGGAGTGAACTGACAGTATACAAGAGAGTTCATGATTTCTAGGCTGGTCTCTGGCGATACAGACAACGACTAGTTTTTTTAATTGAAAACATGAGGGAGGAGGAAAAACTGTTAGCCAATGACAAAAAGAAAGAGGAAAAAAATGAAATAGGTAAGGATAGAGGGACCAGCATATTTGGGAAGGGGAGCTCAGAGATATTCATGAGGGAATTATATCATGTGTCATCAGAAAGGTTTCTAGAGCAGTTGTATCGGAAGTTGCTGCTGCCATAATCCGCAGATACCGTATGGAAGTAAGAATGCGAGTGCCTGGTGTCAGTTTCCTAAATCCACCACTAACTGTATGATCTTAGAAATAGCTTTAAATATTCTGCCCTTGTTTCTCCAGATATATAATAACAGCAATTATTAAAACATGCCCTCTACTTGTCCTACTAAAGTTCATAAGCAAAAATTCTTTGAAAGCCATATGCAGCTTGTAAATGATGTAGCTTCCTCGTCTAGTTTTTGTCACCCTTGTTCCAAGAGCCCATCCCAGTGTGAGCCTTCTTGAACACTGAGGTCATGCCCTTTTTCAAGCTTGATTCATTAGCATATTGTTAGTTTCTGCTTCGTACAGCACAGCGTAGACAGGGTCAGAACCTCCACAGAGCCAGAGAATGTCCCTAGTTTCCTTGCTGGTATTGTTACATTGAGCCTACCTACAGGTCTCCCTCTTGGCGGCCCCTCCTCTACGGTTCCACATTTCATGGGCTACAATATTTCTGTCATCAAATTACCTTCAAATACTCAGTCCCCTGACAAACATTAAGTCACATAAAAACATTACCAAAAGGTATCAAAAGGTGAGCCTCCATGTTTTACATTTCCTCCAGAGTCTCATTTTCAATGATTTACATAACTGCTTCAGAATATCAAAATGCTTTTTTAAATGTCACCATTTGCGGGGATTATTTGTACATTGCTCTTAATTAACTTCCATTTCAAAATCTGGTTGGTCAGAATCTTTTATTTTTTTTGCATCCTATCTCATCTCACTCAGCACTGGTTTAATTAGGTTCCCAGCTTGCTTTTACCTAGATCAAAAGCGGGAAAAGGGGACTTGAGGGGGATTATCATAATAAATAAAATTTGCCCGCTCGTCCTTTGGTTCTCCATTCTATGGTTTTTTATTCAGTTTGTACTGTAGAAATAATGAAGGCACAACATGCCTATTCTACATATGATAATGCATCAAGGGGACCGCAGACACTTATTAATAAATATTAAAACAACAACCGTGCTATTTAAAAACTGAGCCTAATTTCAAGCTCAACATTTTGTCTTGAGAATATAGAACAAATAAATCATACTACATTTTTAATGATCTTCTGTCTTTCAGAAACCATAATACCAAGAGAGAAATGTCATCCAAACCATTTACTCATTAAATTATAGTCATACTAATTTTTCAACTGACAGAATCATGAGATAAAATCATCAATAATCAGCAGAAAAAAAAAGAAAGGTGAGAGATCATTCTGGGAAAATGAGTGCAGGACAAAATGAAATCTAGCTACAGGAAACTTCATGCACATCATTTAATTTTGATACTCATTCGATGATTTTTCAAACAATGCTGTAGCGTACAGTAAAAAAGTAAAAGTTTATTTTATTCCTTTCAACTCTCCAACTCAATCTCCACTGTCCTCTCATGGTAGCCACTGCTTAGAAATAGGATATAAAGGTTTCCAAAGTATTCCCATGCTGTAAT
The DNA here is from genome assembly GCF_016772045.2 of Ovis aries. Lineage (NCBI taxonomy): Eukaryota > Metazoa > Chordata > Mammalia > Artiodactyla > Bovidae > Ovis > Ovis aries. Next base: position 43,944,004 of record NC_056071.1, on the reverse strand, counting down.
AACTAAGTGTATGTAACATTTATAAGGGCTTCTCAGGCGGCACTAGTGGTAAAGAACCCGCCTGCCAATGCAGGAGACGTAAGAGACAAGAGTTCAATCCCTGGGTTGGAAAGATCCCCTGGAGGAGAGAATGGAAACCCACTCCAGATTTTTGCCTGCATAAAATAATGGGGTTAAAAATCTGGTGGGCTACAGTCCAAAGGGTTGCAAAGAGTGGAAATGACTGAAGCAACTTAGCACACAAACACATTTATAAATATAATCATACAAATAATCCCCAAATGCATGCAGACACGCATGCATTATCAATTTTCCTTTTGACATTCAGGTTGTTGAATATCTTACCACATACATCTTTGGGCATATGTTTAAATTGGGGGGGTTGGAATATATATTCCTAGGGGTGTAATTACTAGCTCAAAAGATACATACATTTTTATTTTGGTACCTTCAGCCAAATTTGCCTTCCAAACCCTAATGCAAATAGGTTTGTGTATGAAAGCAAGCATTTCCCTACATTCATCACTGGACACTATGTTATCCTTCCTGTTTTGCAGTACAATTATGATTTATTTTTTATTCTATAATTTCAGTGGCATCTTGAAAAAGAGCAGAGGTAAAGTATGAGCTTAGTTCTCTACCTTTACTAAAGTCACCACTAAATATCTAAAACTGGGAACAAAATAAGTAAACTTTTTTTCTGAGTGATTTTTCAACATACATGCAGACACCCGACCACATGTATGCACATGAGCGTGCATCTGTGCACACACACACGCACACACTCACACAGAATCATCTCTAAAACATCCATAAAGGGTGGAGTGACAATCTGGAATTCTTTTTTTTTTAATATAAATTCATTTATTTTAATTGGAGGCTAATTACTTTACAATATTGTATTGGTTTTGCCATACATCAACATGAATCCACTACGGGTGTACATGTGTTCCCCATCCTGAAGCCCCTTCCTACCTCCCTCCCGTACCATCCCTCTGGGTCTTAATCTTTAATTTAAAACGGGACATTAGATTGCAAATACCAGATATCCAAGTAGCGTCTGAAATTTTGTATAGTTCAAACCATAAGCTCGAGGGAAATTGAGGCTTTTAAAGATTAGAGTTAGTTTGGTATTTAAGACCACCTCAAAAAACTGTCATGCGAGATTCTGGAAATAAAATAGATCACAATAATTACCCTTATTGCTAGGTCTGGTTTCAAATCAAAATTCAAACAACTCTTCATTATGGCAGTTCAACACAACAATGCATTATGGCACTAACCACGAACAATCTGTCCAGCCTTTGTTTGAATGGAAAACAGAACAAGAAAGACACATAACCAACTTCTTAGTAAGTATTTAGAAAGCAAAAAGAATTAAAACAAGAGTACATGTCCACACTTTGACCAACAGAACAGAGAGATCAAAAGTATACCAACTCTACAGCTTAAATATGAATATATTATAAAATAACATATTTACTAAATAGAGAGTAGGAAGGATTACCTAACATAGTTTAGGGATGAATAGGTCAAGAATCTGTTAAAAAATATGGATTTGCACTATATACCATTTAAGAAAATTAATTCCAGATAGATAACGAGCTATAAAGAATTAAAAGTCCTGGATTTCAGGCCAGAATGACTGGAAGACATTTTTATTTTAATCAAAATAAAAAATACTAATTGCAGTAGCAAGCTAATAAAGGGAGGTATTGCTATTTATAAAAAGTAAAACAAAAGGTAAGGCATTGCTGGTATTCTTAACAACTCAAGGTGTTGACACAGCTTAGGGCAAAATAAACTCAATGTGGCTAATTGTATTACGAATTTTTAAAATTAAGAATACAAATAAAGTAAATTATGGTTAAATAAATGCTAAATTTCTTCAGAATAAATAAATGCCTAAATAATTTACCTAGAATACTATTTCAACAGAAGAAAAATTTAAGAAAAATCACTCCTTTTAATACTTTCTAAAAGTAAAGAAAAATAAATTGCAAAGAATTTTCTAAAATGCCAGCACTGCTGAAAGCATTAAGAATGCTCTTCTTCCTGACTGCTAGACGGCAGCCCACCAGACTTCCCGTCCCTGGGATTCTCCAGGCAAGAACACTGGAGCAGGTTGCCATTTCCTTCTCCAGTGCATGAAAGTGAAGTGAAAGTGAAGTCACTCAGTCGAGTCCGACTCTTAGTGACCCCATGGACTGCAGCCTACCAAGGCTCCTCTGTCCATGGGATTTTCCAGGCAAGAGTACTGGAGTGGGGTGCCATTGCCTTCTCCTCTGACCTAGCATACATCTGGTTAAAAACAATCATCACCATTAGCACATGGAACTCTACTCAATGTTATGTGCCAGCCTGGATGGGAGAACTGTTTGGGAGAGAATGGATACAAGTATTTGTATGGCTGAGTCCCTTCGCTGTTCACCAGAAACTACTACAACATTGTTAATCGGCTATACCCCAAAACAAAATTAAAAGTTTAAAGTTAAAAAAAAAACTAACATTTTGAAGCCTGAGTAGACATGATAAGAAATAACATTTTAAAAAAAAATATTCATCTGAGACAACTAGACTTATAATGGTGATCATTTCAAAATGTATATAAGTATCAAATCACTATATTGTGTACCAGGAGCTAAGGCAGTGTTGTAGATCACATTTGTGGCCAGCGGGTGGGGGGCAGGGTTTGGGCGGGGGTTTAGACAAAGGCAGGCAAAAGGTACACACTTTCAGCTGTGAGATAAATAAGTACTAGGGATAAAATGTAGAGCATGAAAAAGAAAAAGATCATTAACACCACTTTACATTATAAATGAGAGTTGTTAAGAGAGTGAATTCTAAGAGATCTCATCACAAGGAATATCTTTTTTTGGAAAGAGGAGCAAATACCAGACGTTAGCAGGATTTGCAGGTCTCTAAGGAAAACTCAGCAGTGGCCACAGGACTGGAAAAGGTGTTTTCATTCCAATCCCAAAGAAAGGCAATGCCAAAGAATGCTCAAACTACCACACAATTGCACTCATCTCACATGCTAGTAAAGTAATGCTCAAAATTCTCCAAGCCAGGCTTCAGCAATACGTGAACCGTGAACTTCCTGATGTTCAAGCTGGTTTTAGAAAAGGCAGAGGAACCAGAGATCAAATTGCCAACATCTGCTGGATCATGGAAAAAGCAAGAGAGTTCCAGAAAAACATCTCTTTCTGTTTTATTGACTATGCCAAAGCCTTTGACTGTGTGGATCACAATAAACTGTGGAAAATTCTGAGACAGATGGGAATACCAGACCACCTAACCTGCCTCTTGAGAAACCTGTATGCAGGTCAGGAAGCAACAGTTAGAACTGGACATGGAACAACAGATAGATTCCAGATAGGAAAAGGAGTCCGTCAAGGCTGTATATTGTCACCCTGCTTATTTAACTTCTATGCAGAGTACATCATGAGAAACGCTGGACTGGAAGAAACACAAGCTGGAATCAAGATTGCTGAGAGAAATCTCAATAACCTCAGATATGCAGATGACACCATCCTTATGGCAGAAAGTGAAGAGGAATTAAAAAGCCTCTTGATGAAAGTGAAAGAGGAGAGTGAAAAAGTTGGCTTAAAGCTCAACATTCAGAAAACAAAGATCATGGCATCTGGTCCCATCACTTCATGGGAAATAGATGGGGAAACAGTAGAAACAGTATCAGACTTTATTTTTGGGGGCTCCAAAATCACTGCAGATGGTGACTGCAGCCATGAAATTAAAAGACGCTTACCCCTTGGAAGAAAAGTTATGACCAACCTAGACAGCATGTTGAAAAGCAGAGACATTATTTTGCCGACTAAAGTCCGTCTAATCAAGGCTATGGTTTTCCAGTAGTCATGTATGGATGTGAGAGTTGGACTGTGAAGAAAGCTGAGCACCGAAGAATTGATGCTTTTGAACTGTGGTGTTGGAGAAGACTCTTGAGAGTCCCTTGGACTGCAAGGAGATCCAACCAGTCCATTCTGAAGGAGATCAGCCCTAGGATTTCTTTGGAAGGAATGATCCTAAAGCTGAAACTCCAGTACTTTGGCCACCTCATGCGAAGAGTTGACTCACTGGGAAAGACTCTGATGCTGGGAGGGATTGGGGGCAGGAGGAGAAGGGGACGACAGAGGATGAGATGGCTGGATGGCATCACGGACTCGATGGACGTGAGTCTGAGTGAACCCCGGGAGTTGATGATGGACAGGGAGGCCTGGCGTGCTGCGATTCATGGGATCGCAAAGAGTCAGACACGACTGAGCGACTGAACTATGAACTATAAAGGGTCAGTTCAGTTCAGTTCAGTTGTGTCTGACTTTTTGCGACCCCATGAATCGCAGCACACCAGGCCTCCCTGCCCATCACCAACTCCCGGGGTTCATCCCTCCCAGCATCAGAGTCTTTTCCAATGAGTCAACTCTTCATGAGGTGGCCAAAGTACTGGAGTTTCAGCTTTAGCATCATTCCTTCTCCTTGCAGTCCAAGGGACAAGCAACATCCAAACAATTAGTACCATTAAAGAGGCTGAAAGCTTTGCAATAGCAGCAGGCAGCTCATGAGTCAGACAGGGACATTGGGATACTGAGAAACCAGTTTAAGAGCAGCCAGTTTGGCCTTTCTTCTGCAAATGTTGTCACATTTTGTTCCCAAATCACTAAAGTTCATCTTCAAGGTTGGAAGAGCTCAAAGAAAATCTTGGTCAGCGTTTTTTGTGATTTAGGAAATCTAGCTTACACTGTATAAAGAAAAGGGGCTTCTCTCTGGAACAAAACCTGAGCGAATCAGGAGACATTACTCCTCCTATCAAATAGCTGAAATGTGAGCACAGATTTAGAAAAATATTGCTGAAATGTGAGCACAAATCTGGGAAAATATCTTTCGATATGCTCTGAAGCTACTCAGATAGGTATCAGAAAAAGCGTAGTCTCTACCTCTCATACAAAGTTCAGTATACTGTGCAGATACAACTGCACAGTATATTATGTTGGGAAAATCCTTGAGAGGAGGAATCAAAGAAACTCAGTTCTCTGCCTGCACTATTAAGGTAGCATGCATGGCTTGGTGGTTGACTGACTTGTCAACCTGCATGCTCTGAAAGAACTATTTCATCTATAGGATAGATGTTCAACTATATGGGACTCTTAAACTGCAATCAAATTCCAGAAAATAGGCTGCGGAGAACAGCCTTAAATGACAACCCAGGAAATAACATTAAGAAGTTCATTTTTCAATGGCGACAGTTCAGACATTGCTACCTTATCTCTTAGATGTATACAGTCCTCAGAAGGTAAGTGACATGAAAGATCATCCAGACTCTCAGTAACCAGGATTAAAAAAGCAAATAAATGATGGGACCTGACACAAATCTGTCTTAATCAAAATAGTGCAGACTCAAAAGGAAGGATCTAATAGAGAACAATAGTAAAAGTTTAAAAACTCACTGGCAAAGAAAGACAAGTGTATTAATACAGTCCTTCACTTGACATCATGAAGCCCAAAGTTGATAAAAGTGTCTCCTTGCTCCCATTCTAATCTTAGCACTGTGTTGAAAATAATGAAAGAAATGAGAAGTGGGTATGATTTTTTAGCAGCTTTATCTTCACCACCACATGACTAGGCCACTTAAGAGACATGGGTGACCCAAGGAAAGGAGAGTAAGAAATTGTTTATCAGTAAAAGGCTCACTCTGTAAATTCTGGATTATACCCCAACACAGAGAATCATAACAGAGGGCAGAAAAAGAGTCACACAATTTGATCAAACTCTGCCTGACAAAACAATGTCTACATTCTGCCAAGAGAATCAAAACATTTATACCCGAAGATTTCTCTAAGTGAAATTGGAAGAATCGGAGGATTTGCCATGAACAGATTTAGATTTTTAAAGAAAAGATAAGCCGCCTCATTAGAGAATAAACAGTATGGAAGAATAATGTCACAGGATCCCACCGATATTTGAAAGCAGATTGTTTCTATGAAATCTTTCATAAGCCAAAATGGTGTAAAACTAAGAAGTAACTACAGTAGGCCACATCTTACTAACAAGTGCACAAAATAAAATAAAGCGCCGACGCTCACAGACATAATTCAAAGCCATGGCGGCTGGATACTGAGTGTTGTTCCCCAGGAAGAAGCTTGGGGTGCCTCTGCTGGGGTGTGCACTGCCTCTGTAACAACTCCCTGCAAAACAAATGCTAAAGATTATTTTTAATTTTTGCCTTTTTTGGTAAAAGCAAAAATCCTCTGCAGATTTCTTGCTGTTAGCCAAAATAGATATTAATGTAGGTCTTTCACAAAAGCCAAGTGACATAAAACAAACTTTCAAAAGGCTGGAGGTATCTACAGTTGCAAGAGTAAGACCAGTGGAGAGATGGAGAGACTATTGCAATCAGCCAGGAGGAAAATGGTGGCAGTTCAGACAGGAGTACCAGGCAATGAAAGTAGCCTGGGGATTTACTCTGAAGGAAGAACTGCCAACTGGATTTGTCAAAGGATTACATACACGATACAAAAGAAGAAGAGAGTCAAGAATCATCCATCTCAATGCTTTCATCATGCGAAATCTGACAAAGAGTTTTGCACTTAGTGCAGTGGTGAACAATGGGTAGAAAGCAAGATAACGAGGAAAAAGAATCAAGATTTGTTTGGACATTAAATTTGACGTGCCTATTGACATCTAAACAGAAACGTCATTTAAAATATCTACATGAGTCTGGATATCAGGGGAAAGGCAGGGCTGGAGATATAAACTCGGGTCATATGCATATGGGAGACATTAAAACTCATGAGATGACAAGATCATCTAATGAGCAAGCTTAGATATACAGAAAAGAGGCCCACTCAAACATTTAATCAGTAAGATCCAAAGAGGATATACAGGGCAAATACTGGGAAGGTATAGCTGGTGAGACAGGTAAAAAAAGAAACAACAAAACCGAGACACTGTGGGTGCACCGGAAGTCCAGTGAAGAACCTATTTCAGGAAAGGGGGCACACTGTCTGTGTCAAATGATGCCGCAGGACTAAGAATGGGAAATATTAAGAACTGGTCACTGGATCTGACAACACAGAGGTCATTGGCAACCTTGACAATGAAAAAAAAAACTGTCATAAAACATACATGACATAAATATATCCCATATATTGGGACATAATATTGCTTGCACCATCCAAACCTACTCATGATTAATGTTACTCGAAACAACTTCTCCAGAAAGAGATTAAAAGAAAAAAATGGCATTGCTACTGATAAGACCCCAATAAAAGATAAGAAGTTTATTTTACCTATCACAAATGTCTTATTCATAATAAAATAAGGGTCTTCACATAATATTACTACAAACATTAATACTAAATAGCCAATGTCCCCTCTCATGATCATTTGAAAATTAAAGCTTTAAATTGGATATATTATACAATAAAACTCTTCATGTGTTCTTTTGTTCATTGACTCTCCTCACAAAATCCAGGCTTTACACACCCCTGTGTAAATCAAGCTCTGTAATCCCATCCTAATAAAAGCACCTAACTGAACTGAAAGTATAAGGTTCTTATATTAAAAACAATGTAACAATGAAATATAATTTACCTAAAATTTTAGAAAAACAGACCTATATTAGATTCCTCTTAAAAATATCTGGGCTTATCTTAATCCACATACACATTAAAAGAAAAACACTTTTAACTACAATGGAAACTTCCATATTTTAAGACACTCCACATGTAAGCTATTATCTCATACACTTACCCCCAACTTCTCTTTTATATTAAGTTATGTCAAAATCATAACAAAGATAATATAATCACAGGCAGGTTAAAAACCCACGACAATGTAAAGACTTAAAACAAACCTCATTAATGAGTTCACCAGCATTTAGAAAATCATTGGCAAATTTGTCCAACTAATACAAACAGAAAAAATCAATACAAATATGTAAAGATTATATATATTGCCAAGGTGTTTAAATAAACTTGAACAAATTAAAAGGTTTGATATGTTAGGGTAATAGGACTCCAGGTGGTTTTTCTTTTAATTTTAGTGATTTTTCAGTGTATTACTTTGTCATGCAATAACATTTCTAAGTAAATAAACACGAGGTAGTGGGTGAGGAGAGTGTATGGTGGTCTTAAGGCTATTAACAGATAGCACTGTCTTTCTTTTCCTTCCGTTAAATGGTATAATTCTTCTTTGCTGCCTGAAGCTAGATTGCCTTTCAGTTCAGTTCAGTTCAGTCGCTCAGTCGTGTCCGACTTTTTGCGACCCCATGAATTGCAGGATTCCTCCTGGAACCAGGGGTCCCCAGGGGTCCCCAGCCCTGGAGCTCAGAGGTAAGGAGGTGGTGACAGGTGCTCAGCGAGATGCTCCCCCACCCCTTAGGCTCTCTTCCCATCCTCCAATTTTTCCTCCTCCTCAGTGTCCCAGTGGAGCCCCACCCCCACCCTGACCCCATTTCCAGCACCTGAGTGCGACTTCTTGTCCCCCCGACATAGTTTCAGCTTCAGCATCATTCCTTCCAAAGAAATCCCAGGGCTAATCTCCTTCAGAATGGACTGGTTGGATCTCCATGCAGTCCAAGGGACTCTTCAAGAGTCTTCTCCAACACCACAGTTCAAAAGCATCAATTCTTTGGCGCTCAGCTTTCTCCACGGTCCAACTCTCGCATCCATACATGACCACTGGAAAAACCATAGCCTTGACTAAACGGACCTTCGTTGGCAAAGTAATGATTCTGCTTTTCAATCTGCAATCTAGGTTGGTCATAACTTTTCTTCCAAAGAGTAAGTGTCTTTTAATTTTACCGTTAAATGGTATAATTCTTCTTTGCTGCCTGAAGCTAGATTGGCTTTAGCCAATGATTAAAGGAAGCTTTAAGAATTAGTGTGTTTCCTCATATTTTCTTTTTTCTCTGCCTTCACAATGGGCAATGCTCCAGATAGAGGCTACTCCATCAACATAGGTTCTAGCATTAGACAGTAACAACAATGATACAACACAGCTCCCAACTCATTCTTGAGGAATACGTGAATGAGAATTAAACCTTGGTTATTTTAAGCTACTGAGATGTAGAGGTTATTTGTCACTGCAGCATAACCTAGCCTATTCTGACTGATGTAGTGAAAAATAATTCAGTACAAAGGAATTCTGAATAAAGAGACTTTATGTGACTTTCAAAATCGCATAAATCATCAACATTAAAACTGGAGCTCCATTACCGACCTACGGTCCTTCAAACTGAAACCTGAGTGACTGGCTTTACATGAAAAAGTCATATATTTTTCCAAAGAGGAAACATGATTTTAAGTTTAAAAAGCTCACCTTACTGTTGTGAAATAAAAGAATGTTATATGCATGAATAAGTCTTCAGTTCAGTTCAGTTCAATTGCTCAGTCATGTCCAACTCTTTGCAACCCCATGAATCACAGCATGCCAGGCTTCCCTGTCCATCACCAACTTCCGGAGTTCACCCAAACTCATGTCCATGGAGTCGGTGATGCCACCCAGCCATCTCATCCTCTGTCGTCCCCTTATCCTCCTGCCCTCAATCCCTCCCAGCATCAGAGTCTTTTCCAATCACCCAACTCTTCGCATGAGGTGGCCAAAGTATTGGAGTTTCAGCTTTAGCATCAGTCCTTCCAATGAACACCCTGGACTGATCTCCTTTAGAATGGACTGGTTGGATCTCCTTGCAGTCCAAGGGACTCTCAAGAGTCTTCTCCAACACCACAGTTCAAAAGCATCAATTCTTCGGTGCTCAGCTTTCTTCATTGCCACAATTATAAAATTGTCACTTTTGAGTAAAAAATAATGCCACTAAGAGCAACTTCCTTCCTACCAGGTAAGTCTCTTAACTTTATGCTTGAAAATAAAGCTGATCATTTATTCAATAAAATGCTCAACCTTTGTGCATAAGTTTTGTTTAATCATATAAATTAGATATGATTTTATAAAGGCTATTTTCAAATAAAAATATAAAATGCTTCATATTTTTAAATGAAAACACTTTCTGGCCAAAAAGTCACTTTGATCATGTTTCAAAATGCAAAACAAAATCTGTTAAAAGAATAATATATAATTAAGTAAAATGAGAATTAAAAGGCACAAGCTTATATTTCTCAAATATTTAAACTCTGCCTCAAGAAAAGTCATTCAATCCATATAGGCCAGATTTGCACTGAAATATTTCTTAGTGACTAAACAACAACAAAATAATTTTGAACTAAGCATGAGCCTAAGACATCATTTTAATTCAAGAACAAGTAAATATATTGTTAAAAGCCTAAAATTCCTCATCCACCACATATGTACAGTCCAGAATGAAGGAATATGTTTCATTTTGAGATTTCTCTAGTAACCTTCATAGAGTACTTTTTCAAACTACCTATGAAATCAGTGAAAAGTACAACACAATTTGTTACAAGTTGTGTCAGACCAGGCAGTAGCAGGAAGAAAAATTAAGGGAGAAAGAAACAGATTAATATGTTTCAGGTGCTACAACATTATTCATATTTAGGTCAGGAACAACCAAGTCCAAATCACTGTAAGGAAACAAAGAGTGGATTTTAATAGAAATTTAAATTTCAAACAAATTAACACTGGTTAGATGTGTTATTCTGACCAGCACTGGACCACAGTTTAATCTCTAGATGCTCTACAGTTTATATAAATAGGGTGTTAGTTTGACTTTCCTCTATTCTGATGAGGTTCTGGGATCTAGAGCGTGAATATATTTGTTTATTGATCACAAAAGGTTTTTAAAGATAGCACAACCAAATTCAAATCCAGTGGGTCCGTCACGTGTAAGACTTTAGATCTCACCTTAAATATCCCTCCTACATGCCCCACTTAAACACACAGCTTTACTTACAGTATATCTGAAAATACTTTTCAACTCAGTGCTGGTGAACACTGAGAATGAATTACTGGCTATATACACATGTACAGCTGTAAACATGCCCTTTATATTGGGCATGATTTGGAGGAAAAACCATCCTAGACAGATGTCTGCTCCATAGTTTTTAATAATATGTGATACCATCCACACTTTTTACAGTTAAACCCTTGAAAACTGGGAGACAGACAAAGAAACCCAAACGTGAAAAGCATTCATTAAAAGATGTAAATAGCCAAGATCTGTGCTGTTTTGTTTCAATCTTCTTTATCCTGTTGAAAACAGGAAAGCCTCCTGTCACGCAGGCTCCAGGATTCTCAGGGCCCAGTAAAGGTTAGTGACATTTTCAATTCATGTTTGTTTTCATTCTTCTAATCATGAACCCTGTGCCAGCCTGAGAAACCAGCTGAGCATAATCCATAACCTTTTGCAAGTGAAACAGTAACTCACAGCCGATTCTGATGTCTTTTTAATGTAACAGCAAAAGCAAAAACACCAATAAGATACACAATTTAAAAAAAAAAAAAAGTAGTCAAATAAGAAAGTTGGTAGAAACTTTTACAGGACAAAGTTCCACCTACTTTAATGGGAAAATATCATTCACTAACACTAACTCCAGCCTAAATCAAGGATAAATAGAAGTACAACAACCAGAGTAATATCCAAATAGATAATCGAGAAGAAATTTTTAAAAATTCCATTTTCCTGTCAATTACCAATAAAATAGCTATGATATAATAGGTATGTACTACAGAAAATACTTTCTTAATCCATTATTTGTACAGTTAAATGAATGAGTTTCTAAACTGATCAGAAATATACCACTGCTTTGTCTTCTTTAATACCCATACCCACTGCCTTATACGGTGTTCAGGAACATGGACTATTAGATTCAATATAAATTACAAAATATAATATGGGTCCTAATCATTTCATTGATGTTAATAATTTACCAACCTGAAATTGGGTCTTCAAAACCATCTTCTGAGAGAGAATGAACATAATTTCTGCTAGAGAGTACATTACTTTCCAAGGATCTACAAGTCTGGCTTTACCATCACATGTGTGACTCTTTGAATCAGGAAATTAAAATGGAACGAATGCCAACAACTTAAGGACACTGAAGCAGCAGCTAATAAGCAGAATTCAACTGAATTACACAATGGGGAGGCACTGGACCTGAAGAGTCAGCTCCAGTATATGGACAATATAAGATCAGCATTTATGCCAAGAAGTGCTAATTTCTACTCTGGATCAAGAAAAGATAGTCTATGAAGATAGTATACAGAACAAGACATGATTTCTTCATCAGAGATGACTACCTTGGCAGGTCAAGGGAAGTCTTCTGAAAGTATAAGATCAAGAAACATACAGACTGTGAAGGTTTATATTCTTCATTCCTACGTCTTCAACATGCACAGACATAGCATCAATGGCTGAAAATAATCCAGTGAATAGAACACAGCCCAGTTTGAAGGAATCAGGAGGAGAAGGGCAGAAATGGAACAGGGATCTTGGTCTTTATTAACTCTGATTTCATTAGCTCTAATTGCCTCATTATTATAAACATTATTATATTCATATTTGTTTCATCTCAAACTAATTTAATTGATAGAATTCTGTGTCCTTGCTATTATATGATACAATTAGCTCTCATTAGTTCACATTTCACTCATTTTCTCCTGACTGATTGCACTACATACTAATGCTCACTAATATCAATATGTAATGTAATCAGTCAGCAGTAAAACGTGGTTACAGTGTCTCTAAAACGATCACACTTATCATTCTGATTGTCTTCAAAGTACCAATATCCTTTCTAGAATTTCTGTCTTAATAATGTCAAATTTGCTGTTAATAATAAAAATTTTTACCATACTTATTGACTCATTGATTAATCATTTAAGTAATTCAAGAGAGCAGGTTATTAATAAATTTCAAAAGACAAACTGTCATTTGCTTATGTCGCCTTTAAATCACAGCAAATGAAACATCGATTATTTCTTTTGTCTCCTTCTGAATCAAGGTTTTCCTTTCCTCTTCCTAATCTTTCTGATGTTGCTGTTAGGATCCTTCTGTCGCCATGTGGAGAGCTTCAGGAACGCGAGAACCTGCAGCTGATGCTTTCCACGGGAGTTTAAGAGGTCCCTCAAATTGTGCTACTATTAATTTGCCCTTTGAGTGTCTACAGCAGGGAGTCATAAAGACAGAAGCAAAGCACAGAGATTTGTCTGATTATTACGTCAGAAATGCTCAAGACGAAAAGAGAAGAAGAGGGCAAAAGGCTTTTTGTAATGAATTTTATAAAACCCATTGGCTTTCCATGGAGCCCATTTGGAAATGTCTTGCTACGCTACTCACATAAAATACACAGAGAACTTACATTCTCCCTCTGGACTATTTTAGCAGTATTACTTAGAATGTAAACTTGTACATACATTTATAAATAAAACACTTGCTGTCCTTTTTCCTCCACCAAGAATTATACCCTATGTTTTCCTACTAAACTATGAATCATTCTGAGGGAAATAATGGCACAACAAACTCAACTGTATTATCCCTCTGAGCAAAGCTCCTCAACAATACATGCATTTAACAGTCTTTTCAACTGGTCTTGAGCAAGATCATAGGTTTCTAAAAAGAGAAAAAAATTAAAAAAAAAACACTGAATGCCACAAAATTTAAAGCAGCAGATGGCTTAATGGTTTTGATTTTTGAGAAGTTTAAAACAAAAATCATTTAAAGTAAATTTTAAAAAAAGAGGACGTATCTACATTACTTTTGCCAAGCTAAATCCTACCTCAAATAATGGCAGAAGACATTTAAATACCAGAGTTGCTATAATAATCCTTGTTTGAATCATGGTTTCCGTGAACTGGGTTAAGCCTTTAGACAGAAACTAATTGCTACAAACACTAATTTTCAAGTCCCTTTTGTTTCCCTTTGCAGGCACCTCTGGACGCAGAAGGTACCCAATTAGCAGAATTCATGGTCCTGATTGTGTATTGTGGGGCTAGTCTGTGAGCTGTATAAACACTGTTGATTACCATTCCTCTGTAATGGCTGATTTTTGATTGCTTAATAAGGCCATCTATTCTGCATCAGGGCCTGGCAAAGCAGTTGGTAAAATCAGTTAGGTCACTTTTTTTCTGGTCCGAGTAGCAGGAGAAGTCTGTGATGGTAGCAGTTGACTAAAAACATAATTACAGGCTATTTAATCACATCTGTTTCCCCACTTAACATTGTTTGTTCAAGTTAGACATAGTTAAGTAAATCAAAAGGACAATAACTGCAAAAACACGAAAAAATTACTATTACATGGTTAAAACTCTAGGATTTGGTGTAATTACAGAAAACATAGTTTGCAGTGATTTTTTCAAGGTACTAATTTTTATTAGCTTCTATACACACATTTTGCTTATTTGATTGTTGCTAGTTTTTTAGGATCTTTTTTTTTTTAAGATTCCATGTTTATGTAAATAACTATTTGTCTGGTTGGACTGATTTCATGTGAAGGGTCCTACAGGGATGATATTGTTTATTATGATGATTTTATGTGCTCATCCAGTGTTGTAATTAGCAGTCAAGTAACTCCTATCCTGTTTTGTGATTAATAACTAATCCCATAAACATACATTTTACTACATAGGATTGTCTAATGGATGAGTCCAAGTGAGTGTCGTACCCAAGGGCACCGCCATTCACTCTGAGCTGCCCCTTTCCTCCCTCTGAGTACCATACCTGTAATTTATCAATAATGCAAAACTGCTCTACAATCAAAGGGATGAGACTGAAAGGCACCCAGACGGCAGGAGCTGCCAACAGGCATCAAGCCCATGTTCCGATGCCACTGAGCAAACCACTGAATCCAGCAAGGATGGTGAATCAATATCAGGTCAGATGAAACGAGAAGCAGCTGTTCACAGAAGTGTACACTGTGCGCAGTGCTACTCAGAGCATATTTGTAAGATGACTTACAGCCACATAAGGCAGGTACTTTATTAAGCAGTCCACTGGCTATGTTTTAGAATAACTGTATTTTGTGAGTGGACACAACAGAGAAAGCTGCCTTTTGCAGCCACCCACCAAGACTGCTGCAATCTGATGCTTAACAGAGAAGGACTTTTAACAGAGCCACCCTCAACTCCCAGGTTATCTGAAAAGGACACAACAGAACAGCTCTCTCCAGGGCACTTGGGAAAGGAGGGTCATCTCCCTCCAAGTGCAATTGTCTTTTAAAAGATGTTTCTCAGGACAAGGATATCACAGTTTCAATACTGATTTTAAATGAAGCAAGTGTACTAAGACATTATTAATATGAGTTCTTGATCTATACCACCAGCTGGACTAACCTCAATATATCCCACATGGCAAATACACAGCTTACACTGATTTTAGGATTGTGCATAGTTTTAAGGTTTCTAATGATCTTTTAATGTACTTAATTATATAAAAGTATCCTGAAGATAACTAGCACAGAGCACAATTACCACATTAATACAATCTTTCACTGATTCAACAGTTCATATAGTTATAGTGCCATCCTACGGGGCAGCATGCTCAGCTATTAGCCATTACTTGTTTCATGTAAAAATGTTTATTGAAGGCTTGCAATATATCTGGGACTGTGCTGAGCAGGTATTGAGGTTTATAAGGACAGAACATTGAAGAAGGCACCATCCCTGACTTCAGGAGCATACGATCCAGTGATAAAGACGAATAAATAAGCAATCACTACAATCTGAGGTAAAAGTCTTTGAAGGAAACAGAAAGTGCCCTGCAATGGGATGACCAGGGAAATTTGATTCAGACAAGGCCTGTAAAGTGATCCCTTTTTTAGCTGAAACTTCAGAGATGAGAAGGAGCTCGCCGTGTGAAGACCAGAACCTGGTGAATGGTGGGGACACAGAGAATTCCAGGCAGGCCAATGCCATGTGCACAGGCCCCAACGTGGAAAAGACATCTCAGGTCCAAGAGATCAGAATAAGTTATGTTATGGTTGGTAAGAAGAGAGGATCATGAGATGAGAAAGGAGAGGTGGGCAGAAGACGACCAGCAAGTCCAAATAAGTCAAGGTAAGGTGTCTGGCAAAAATCTCTAAGTAGGAGAGCACCGTGGTTTGATTGAGATATTAGATTTTTAAAGGGTAACTATTCTGTGAGAAAACAGTCAGAAGGGACAAGATTAGAGTTGGTGGGAACAGGTGGAAAGCTGTAGTTATTCAGGCAAGAGCAGATGATACCTACAATTGGGTGCACAGTGTAGTTATGGAGAGGACGAGGGTGTGGATTGTGAGGATGGGAGGAGATGAACACATCGGAGAAATATTTTGAAGATAAAATGAATGACTGGGTGTCATCTTGTCTTTCCAACTAGATCAGAACCTCTTAGAGAACAAAAACCATCTTTACAGTTTCTATATACCCCATCTGCACATTATAAGCTCTTCAAAAACAGTTTTTGAAGTAACTGATTTGTCTGGAGTGCCAGACATGCAGCTGGAACTGGGACTCTCGCCTTCTGATTTCTACCTCCCTAGGCTTTCCATCCCTGGAACCAGTTGGTCTGCCCTGAAGAGAACTTCATGTTGTTAGAACAGGAATGTGCTAGGGCCTAAGGCATTGCAGCCACAAGCCCAACAGGAAGAGACAGACAGTGTCTTAATGGGACAAAGCCCCAGTAAGGTGGCCAGCAGTCCAACACCTCCCACCCAGGGGCACACACAGACCAGCACCAATAGCTGGAGAGCACCCCATCATATGAGGTAGGCCACACCCAAGGGAGGGCTGAAGGGTCAGCCAGACTCTTGCCGGCAGAGTGATCCCTGTGATTCTTTGGTCCTCATCCCAGGAGATCAAAGCTTAGACCTGAAGACAATGCTATCAAGTTTCTGATTTACTTCTTCCTCTTGTCATAATTAATCAGAAATTGGGGTGACCCTAAGGAGCCACTGTGTAAAGAAGCATAAAGGAAAGGCAGGAATTCACTCAGCAAATATTTATTGAACACATTCTATGGCCAGGCACTAGTCTAAGTGCAAGGGTATGGGTCAACAAACAAACGTCTCTGACTTCAAGGAGCTTATATTCTGGTAAGGGATACACAAGAAAACCAAAATAAATAACATATTAGATTAGAAATAAATGTATGCTATGAAAAAAGATAACAAACCAGGAAGTGGTGGATGGCTCAGTTTGGCTGGAACATAGGATTTAAAGTAGAATAGAGCAGATAAGATTGAAGGAAAAGAGTGAAGGAATGCAAGTTTGCCAAGAAGAGATCTAGTAAACTGTGACAATACAGAGCAGCAAAGGTCACAATGATAACAATGAAGAGACTTGGTTGGCATAGAAGAGCGACAGAGGAACAGAATGTACAATTCTGGGGACATTGGAGCTGCAGGGGCACTGACCCTTTGACTTTTACAAAGCAGTGAAACGCTGGGATGAACTCTCAGCAACTTAGGATTCTGCCATCCTCTTCTCTCCTCCCACTGTTGTGATTCCAGCATCCCCAGACCATCCTGCCTCCCCGTGATATATGGTGGTTCCAGAGAGGGCTTCGGAGACGGCAATGGCACCCCACTCCAGCACTCTTGCCTGGAAAATCCCATGGACAGAGGGGCCTGGCGGGCTGCAGTCCATGGGGTCGCTAGGAGTTGGACACAACTGAGCGACTTCACTTTCACTTTTCACTTTCATGCATTGGAGAAGGAAATGGCAACCCACTCCAGTGTTCTTGCCTGGAGAATCCCAGGGATGGGGGAGCCTGGTGGGCTGCCATCTATGGGGTCGAACAGAGTCGGACATGACTGAAGCGACGTAGCAGCAGCAGCAGCAGAGAGGGCTTCAGGTTGAAGCCTTTAGTGGCAGTGCCAATCTGAGTGACAGGTAAGACTGAGGAGTGACTCACCTTGTTAGCATATGAAGTATCTAGAGTAATGAGTTCTCAGGAGCTAATCATCAGCCATGTACAGATGGGCTAAGTGTTTACACACAACATCAAATTTAACCCTCTCAACAACCCTGTAATGTAGGTATCAGCCCCACAAAACAGATGTAAAGACCCAAGTTTACACAGCTGGAAAGGATTTCAACCTGTGTGCATCTCACTCCAAAGCCAGTATTCTTTCTATTTTGCCACACATCCTCCTAGGATAGGCTCATCAAGAGTAAACAAAAAAGTGAGGGGAAATCAGAGGGCAGGTTGGGAGTCGGGAGACAGAGAGACAAGTACCACTGTCTAGAGTTAAGCACTCTCTCTGCAGTCACGAGGGCTGGGGCTGGTGCTTCCATAAGATGTGCTGAAATCGGAGGGTTGGCCGAGTTGATAATGCAGATGCTGAAGTTTCCAAGGGTGATGTCATTAGGTAGTATCAGCCTAAATTCCTATGCAGAGCCCGTGTATGTGTGTGTCTGCATCTAAGTGTACACATATACACATTTACACACACGTGTAAGTGAGGCAGAAGAGAGACACACAGACAAACGGATATTAACATTGCTAGAGTTAAAATGAGATCTGTGAGCTAGGTACTCAAGTTCCCCATGACTGAGGATAGAAAAGTGAATCTCAGGGGTGTATTGTGCATTAGTTTTGAAAGTTACTCAAGAAATTCCAGAGGGGTATATATAAAAACCCCAACTATTAAAATAATACATGTTGTGGAAGAGGAAAGCAAGAATAAAGCCCATTTGCTACTGAAGACATCAGCAAAAGTATGTATTTTAAATATTCCCAAACGAAGAGAAATCAAACCAGTCAATCCTAAAGGAAATCAACCCTGAATACTCATTGGAAAAACTGATGCTGAAGTTTGAATATTTTGGCTACCTGATGCAGAGAGTTCACTCACTGGAAAAGACCCCGATGCTGAGAAAGACTGAGGGCAGGAGGAGAAGGGGACGACAGAGCACAAGATGATTCACCAATTCAATGGACATGAGTTTGAGCAAGCTCTAGGAGATGGTGAAGGACAGAGAAGCCTGGGGTGCTGCAGTCCATGGGGTCTCAAAGAGTCGGACACGACTGAGTGACTGGACAACGACCAGCAGGTAGGAGAGCTGAGGCTATTCTCTGATAGTGGAAGACACTGACCAGAGTCTCAACATGACAGATCCCAGGAACACAAAGGCAGCTCTGGACAATGTCACAGAGAGTCTCAAATCCTCGTGAGCTATCCTCTTGATTAGAAAACAGATCCTCTTGATCAGAGAATCTGCAAATCCTCTGATCAATCCTCTTGAACAGAGAATAGATCTTTCTGGAGAATGATGATTTCCTCAGTGGCTGTCAAAGTGTGGTTATCAGACTGGAAGCAAGAGCATCCCCTATAACTTGTTGACACTACAGAGCCTCAGAGTCCACCCTAGGTCTTCTTTATCTAACTCTAGGAGTGGACCTCAGCGATCTGGTCTAACAAGACCTCCAGGTTGAACTTGGTGTATGCTGAAGCTTAAGAACCACTGATTATAATCATTCCACAATATATGTAAATCAAACCATTGTGCTGTACACCTTAGACTTATACAGTGATGTATGTCAATTATTTCTCAATAACACTGGAGAAGAAAAGAAAAACAGCATCTAAGCCTAAAACTTTCCTCCAAATCAGGAGACAATCTGGAGGCAAGAAAGAAGGAGAGATACTGAACCAGAAATCGGAATTTACTTACAGAAACAATGGGCCCCTATGTAATCACATTGTTTTCAACAATGTGAATCCTTCTACTAAGATTGTGTTTGGTGCAAACAGCAAATATCACTTTCTTAAATCACCAGATAACAGCCCTAAAGAATGCACAAGATTGTAGGTGTTATGAATTGTGATTAATTTTATGGGACTCAGTTTTTAGGCAAAATCTTTAACCATATAATGATCACATAATGTTGCATTTTGTCCTGCAGGAGAGACTCCAGGTGCAAAGAGCACCAGCAGCCTAGGAGAACATGTTGGCAAGTGGGCATGTGTACTAGATGACAACATGGGGACAAGGACATGGATGTAAGGGTCATAAGAGCAACTGAGTCACCGCCATAGAACAAGTAGTCCTTTCAATCAGTACTAGCCTATCCCATCCAATTATGACATCAATCGTTCCCACTTCCTCTAGAGCAAGGGTCCCCAATCTCTGGGCCACAGACTGGTACCCCATCAGATCAGCAGCGGCATTAGATTAGAAATAAAGTGCACAACAAACGTAATGTCCTTGAATCACCCTGAAACCACCCCCCACAACCCCAGTCCATGGAAAAATTGACTTCTATGAGATCAGTCCCTGGTACCAAAAAGGTTGGGGACTGCTACTCTAGAGGGCAACCATGGGTTTGATTCAGCCATGGTAAAATAATTAATGCCTATGATGATGACACCACTTCCTCAAGGAAAGGCTAAGTTGTATTCAGCACGCTCTTTAAGTTGACCTGTCTGACTCTTTGCGACCCCATGGACTGTAGCTCACCAGCTTCTGTCCATGGGATTCTCCAGGCAAGAATACTGGAGTGGCTTGCCATGCCCTTCTCCATGGAATCTCCCCGACTCAGGGATCAAACCCATCTCTCTTGGTTCTCCCACACTGCAGGTGGTTTCTTTACCACATGAGCCATCAGGGAAACCCCTTAAGATGACCATTTCCATAAAATGCTTTTAAGTGATGCTTAAGAAATTAACGTACCCAGAAATATATGACAAAAAATGTGTTTCTCAGCAATGCCAGATAAACGAAGTCTTTTGTCACTTCTTTCTAATCCTAGAGAAAGAAAGGAGAGTGGAAAGAATACTGGGAAAGCATTTGAGGCCCGGCAACTAGTCATGACGCCAACAGACTGTGACAGGGAGAATGTTACCAACCACTTGGACTGTAGTTTATCTGGGTAGTTTGCTCCTTTACTGAAGACGTGGGAATAGGTAAGCTCTAATGTCACTGACAGCTTTAAAAACCCTAAACTATCATGAGTTTACACTTTAGTCTCACCCCTAGACCAGAAATTTCTTCCCTTAAAACTATCTCACTTAAGACTTTACAGACTCCCTCAAGAAAACTGTCCCTACTGTATTCTCTATCCTCAGAAGTTAAAGGATTTAACAATTCACCATTAAGTGCTTACCATTCTGAACTTCAAGATTCTTGGAAAAGGAATGTCATACTACATTATATTTTTTTTTCCAAGAAATTGTTTAATCTGTGTAAGTTATTTGACTCGGTCATTAGCAATCTTTGTGCCAGGATAGCTCCTAATCAAATTCCGGCAGAATATAAGTACCATTGAGAAGAAAGCATACAGATCTTTCTTCTGAGAAGTACGTATTTTTCTTTCTGGTTGAGCAATGTTATGCAACAAATGCTTCCAACTGGCTTTCTATCAGGGAAAATCATTAAAGATGAAATGCTCTGAGGGACATGATCACAGGAGCCTGAGATGCTTGTAAGTAATTACATTCATGCTGATAATTAGAAGAAATAGTCTGTGTAGTGGATATAGTACAATCACCTTTCACCACTGGTCTTGGACTTGATTTCTCCAAGGAACGCCAAGAAAAGGCTTTATTTAGCAGCAGTTTCTGCTTCACTCAATCCACTTGTTTTGTAATGTAAAAAGGAGAGCCTGAAAAGAGAGAATGGGCACCTTGACATTTTAACTGCTTTGTTTTTAATGAAAAATTTTTTTCTTTGAAGTGAATATAAAGCAGGTATGGGCAACAAGCCAGAAAGTGCTTATTTTTCAACTAATAGCCTCACATGTCCTAAAATGCCTCCATCTAGCCTCTAAAACTGTTCTCATTAGATCCCTCCACAGGTTGGTCTAACCAAAAAGCATTTCTTAGCAGCCATAACAGACATAGGGAAAGCATGTAGCCACCCCCAACTTAGTGTCAGGTCCTAAGGCTCAGAACTGCAGTATAAAATTAGCCTCCAAAGCCATCACGAGGTAGATGTGTACACATCGAGAGAGCAGTCTATCAGAACTGGTATTTCTCCCCCAACAGCACATGGGCTGGGGCGGACTTAGAATGAAACCGACAGTGATTCCTTTTTTTCCAGTGAATTTGTTGCCTGTAATCATTGTGGACGAAAATTTGTTCTAATTTTACTTCTTAATCAAATGGACGTTCAAAGAGCAGAGAGGGCACTAAACCAGAGAGACACTTGTAGGTCCTTAGCCTGCCTAAAGGCAGTCAACACAGTGTCTCTCCTTGCTCCTTCACACTCTAGTTTGAATTCTCAGCGGCTTTCTTTCCTAACTCTCGTTTGCTCTCTTCCTTCCCCTTCACTGGCTCCCACCGCTGCCCTTACTTGTTCCTCTGAGTTCCTTGTCCTAAGACTCTCTCCCCAGGAGCACTCAGCATCTTTTAGTGACATCAAATAAAGCAGCAAGTAGGCAAAAGTGTTAGTTGCTCAGTTGTGTCTGACTCTTTGCAACTCCATGGACTGTAGCCCACCAGGCTCCTCCGTCCATGGAATTCTCCAGACAAGAATACTGGAGTGGGTAGCCATTCCCTTCTCCAGGGGATCTTCCCGACTCGGGGGTGGAAATGGGGTCTCCTGCACTGCAGGTAGATTCTTTACCATCTAAGCCACCAGGGAAGCGCTAACATCAAATTAACCTGGGTGCAGATCTTAGCCTTGCCATCCTCCTTTTGTGTGACTGTGGGCTTCAGTTTCCACTCAGCTCCTCCGTCACTGGGTCCACTTGAGGATTAAATGAGAGCAGCTCTCTACACACTGGGCAGAAAGCTTGGCTCATAAGGAAGGACACTGTAGTCCTCCTCTTTTTCTTCTCCTTCAAGCAAATGCTTTCACTCCTGTAGCTAGAAAACACCCTATAGAAAATTCTCCAATACACGAGTATCCCCTAAGGGAATATGTTCTCAGTCATATCCAACTCTTTGCAACCCTATGGACTGGAGCCCGCCAGGCTCCTCTGTCCATGGGGTTTTCCAGGCAAGAATACTGGAGTGGGTTGCCATTTCATCCTAACCAGGGATAGAACCAGCATCTCCTGCGTCTCCTGTATTGACAGGCAGATTCTTTACCACTGAGCCACCTGGGAAGCCTTCCCTATAGGTAGTGATGACTAAACTCTATGAGGTCAGCTTATATCCCAACTTCTACCAATCTGCTGACATTGGACCCACAGGAACCTAAAGCTAGTCATTCTTGCCTCCCCTACTCTGCTGCTGCTAAGTCACTTCAGTTGTGTCCAACTCTTAGCGACCCCATGGACTGCAGCCTACCAGGCTCCTCCGTCCCTGGGATTTTCCAGGCAAGAGTACTGGAGTGGGTTGCCATTGCCTTCTCCCCCTACTCTACTTGTGTGAATTGATTTGTGTTCCTCTGAAAATTCATATGTTGAAGTCCAAACCCCCAGTACCTCTAATGTGACATTATTGAAAAACAGGCTCACTACAGATGGAATTAGTTAAGGTGAGGTCATACTGCAGTGGGGAAGGACCCTAATCCAGTATCACCAGTGTCCTTATTAAAAGTGGAAGTCTGGACACAGATATGCACACAGGAACACCACCAGGTGAAGACTGGACTAATGATGCCACAAGCCAAGGAACTTCCAAAGGTGGCTCCAGTGGTAAAGAACCTGCCCACCAATGCAGGAGACGTAAAAGACACAGGTTCGATCCCTGGGTCAGGAATATCCCGGAAGAGGACACAGCAGCCCACTCCAGTATTCTTGCCTGGAGAATCCCATGGACAGAAGAGCCTAGTGGGCTGCAGCCCATAGGGTCGCAAAGAGTCAGACATGACTGAAGTGACTTTACATGCATGCAAGGAACTTCCAAAAGCTAGAAGAGAGGGCTAGAATAGGCCTAGGGCTTCAAAAGGACACTGGGACACTTTTGATCCTGGACGTCTTGCCTCTAGCACTGTGAAACATAATTTTCTGTAGGTTAGGCCACCCACTCTGTAGTGTTATATCAGTCCTAGGATAACTAACAACCCACCCTGAGCATCCCCACACAGCAAGTTCCCCATTTCAGTAATAAACCATGAGGTCATCTTCCCAGCCACCTGGGTTGGGGTCACCTTTGACTCATTCTTTCCCTTTCCCCTTCTCATCCATCTTACACCAAATCCTTTCAACTGTATCAAGGAAATAACTTTCTCATCTCCCCCTCTTCCTGGTGACACGGGCAGAGCTGGCCTCATTCTCTTTCATCAGGCAACACCATAATTGGTTTTCTGACCTTACTGTACTTCATCCTCTCTAATTCTGCTTCCACATTGCCACCAGACTCACTTTTTGAAATCACAGATCACAGGCCTTTAATGGCCCATGCAATCTGACCTCAATCTCTCTTGTGCTTCCATCTTACAATGCTCTCTTTCTAACCTCACCTCTCACCTCCTTATTCCCCACTAAAACGTCACATCTCCAGACACCCTTGGTAACTCGCCCATCCCCCACATCTCCTAGCCTATGTGCTTTTGCTGGTGCTTTTCATCTGCTTGGAATGCACTGTGTCTTCCTCCTTAAAAAGTCAAAATATTA
This sequence comes from Ovis aries, assembly GCF_016772045.2. Lineage (NCBI taxonomy): Eukaryota > Metazoa > Chordata > Mammalia > Artiodactyla > Bovidae > Ovis > Ovis aries. The sequence goes on along the minus strand of NC_056071.1, from coordinate 43,919,592 downwards.
CCCAATCTATCAAGGCTAGAGACAAGGTAAAAGAAAAATCTCGGCATTGGTGAGAATCAATCAAAGACCAGCAGTTAGAAGGAAAAGATGGTTGAAATGTTTTCATTTTGATGATCAAGGTCATTGAGGGGGCTTCCTAGGTGATTCAGTGGTAAAGAATCAGCTTGCCAATGCAGAAGACCCAGGACATATGGGTTTAGTCCCTGGGTCGGGAATATTCCCCTGGAGAAGGAAAGACAACCCATTCCAGTATTCTTGCCTGGGAAATCCCATGGACAGAGGAGTCTAGTGAGCTACAGTCCATTAGGTTGCAAAGAGTTGGACGTGACTGGGCAACTAAGCATACAGCATACACATTAATGTCACTGAGTGACTTTCGAACACCTAAACCTCTATGGCTGGGAGACTGTCCTTATGGGTAATAGTATAAATTAGCCAACTATGATAGTATGTCTTAGTTCACACTTGGATGACACCATCAGGTTTGAAACATTGAGTATAAAGACATCCCTGCTCATCCAATGCCAAAACCAAGTAGGAAAAACTCTAGCATGGCTGGAACTTAACAAATGCCTGGAATAAATTATGTGAAGTCAGCAGCCTATTTGCCTAATTACACCAGAAGTTACATTCATATGCAAGAATATTTCATTAATGTGAAAAACATAAAATCCCTCCTTCTGTACTGTAGGAGGCATTCTATTTTTAGATTTCATCCTCAAGTCTATGATTTTCCCCAAATCTTCCAATTATAAGGTTATTAGCATCTTCTTCTTTAGCCACATCTAAAAAAGTTGTTTTGCCGAGGTCTCTCACTCTTACCGTCAGCCTTTCGTCCCTCTCTTGAACTTAATAAAAAACATACAGACGTTGTTAAATCTAAAATCTAGACTATTCTCCCTGGCCTGGCACGCTACAGTCGATGGGGTCACAAAGAGTCAGACAGTTCAGTTCAGTTGCTCAATCCTGTCCGACTCTTCGAGACCCCATGGACCACAGCACGCCAGGCCTCCCTGTCCATCACCAACTCCCGGAGTTTATTCTAACTCATCTCCATTGAGTCGGTGATGCCATCCAACCATCTCATCCTTTGTTGTCCCCTTCTTCTCCTTCCTTCAATCTTTCCCAGCATCACGGTCTTTTCAAATGAGTCAGTTCTTCGCATCAGGTGGCCAAAGTATTGGCGTTTCAGCTTCAACATCAGTCCTTCCAAGGAATCCTCAGGACTGATCTCATTTAGGATGGACTGGTTGGATATCCTTGCAGTCCAAGCAACTCTCAAGAGTCTTCTCCAACACCACAGTTCAAAAGCACACAACTTGGCAAATGAACAATAAACACTATTCTATCAGCCTGAGTCCCTATATAAACTGTAGAATCCAGCTGGAATTCTTTCTAACACTCTGACCGACTCCAAGGCACAGATTCAAGTTACATCGTTATCTCTGGAACCCTTGAATAAAAATCTAACATACACATACCTTACATGAACACACAAAAAAGCTCTGTCACTCACATTCTACCGCAGTACAACTGAATCTCAGATTCAACCCTACACCTTCCAAATTGAAATCCAATCACTTTCCCATGGCAGGAAATGAAACCATTGATATCGTCAAACTCTTGGCTCAACCCTCCCCCAATACACACAGTGTGTGCGGCCTATGTCCCCACCCTCCACTGTACCCTCCATCGTAACCTCCCGGTTCCCTTCATGATTCAACACCAGTAATTCCCTTCTGCCATTCTGGCAAGGGGCGGGGGGTCACGGTGGGGGTGGAGACACAGAAGAAAAACTATTTTCAGAAGTAATTTTACAAAGTGGCATAGTCAAAGTGGCAAAATGTAACTATTTATAATAATTATGATAATAGAGCATTAATACACTGTTGACCTTTGAGGTCCAAAGAGAAGCTTTTAGCCCACGAACATGAACTAACGAACAATGAATTTTAAAACCTCAAGCTCTTCTCACACTCCCATCCCTGAACCCCATGCCAACTGCTCGTTTCCTCTTATTTGTTCAAGTAGGGGGAGCATTCTGAGCTTAAATTAGGTGCAAAATAAAGCAGACATTCTATTAACTGCAAAATTAAAAGCCCTTCATTGGAGAAGGATCCACCATTTTCACACTCACCACCCCCTCACTCCCTGGCACACGGAGCCTGCCTATGTTGACCGTGTGTGTGCTCTTTCTTCATTCCTAGTCATACAGTCATCAAGTTAGGAGGAATACTGTTTTCATCCAAAGAATTTTAGTCATTTCATTTTTTAACTCAATGTTTTTATCTTTTTTTTTTTTTTAACAGACTATGCTTCTACTGGTAATTTTTAAGTTTTTTTTCTAAGTTTCAAATTCTGAAATGAAACAGACCCTGTTTGCCAAATTGCAATCTCCTGGTCCATTTGCACAACGGCCTTCACAGAAACACCAGAGAAGCAAATCTGAAGTGTACTTTTCCCCATGCTGAGGCATTCTCAAGCACTTCCCACCTAAACACACATACCACACACACACACAACACACACACCCCTGCCCTTAGTGGCATGTTTAGACGCCTCTAAGCTTTTAGAGTCATTTGGCTGAGACTCCAAATGGTATTAGATTTCACACCCAACACCTAATTTTCTAGTGTTGAGGATAGAAATCTGAATATGAAAATTTTTAAATTGCTCAGATCTGAACATGAGCTTACATCAAACCTCTTACTGCCTCAGTAGGCCTCTGTTGATCCATAAAGCTATTTTCACTTTTCTTCACTTCTCTTCCTACCTGTTGATGGGTGAAAATTAAATACAAGTACTCTGTTTAAAAAGACAACTATGTTATTGTGCTTGAAGCACTCAGAAATGGTTTATTCCTTTCCAATTTTTCATTCAAATTTACTTTCTCCAGTACAGTGGGACAGGTTCTTTATTTGTCTCTGTCCTAGACCGCAGGCACCTAAATTGCAAGAATTAGTTCTAACAGGGCATTTAACAGGACTGAAGTTTGCCTTCATACCCCACTCTACATCAAAGCACCAATCTTCAAGGGCTGACTATATTCCTATTATACAAGTTAATGAATCGTTCTACATTTTCTAATATCTTCAGTTTTAAATGCAACAATATCCTCATATAAAAACACTGGGTTGTCTGTGAAAGATGTTGAAACATTCAGTGCATGAGTCATCATTGCAAACCGTTGAGACTGTGTATGCTTTGAACTTACTAACATTTCACTTTCCCGTAGGAAATTGAGTTGGCTTTCTTTCTATAAAACAAATGAAATGGACTCATATGAGCATAATGTGATAATATTATATCTGAAAAGGAGACAAATGTAAAGGATAAAAACTTTGAAACCAAGAGTTTAAAATGAGACTGTTGAGAAATAACACGGTATGTATTATTATCTCCATTTTGCACAAGGACACCAAAATTCAGCAATAGGACCAACTAGATAATTGCAGGGCCCTGTGCAAAATGAAAACGCAGGACCCTGTGTTCAAAAATACTCAATAATTTCAAGGCAGCAGCAGCAGTGCACTAAACCAAGTGCAAGCCCCATGAACTGCTAGATTACACATATATGAAGACATTCCTACTCAGAGAAATCCAATAACTTGCATAAGATCAAGAACTAATAAGCAGGTGGAATTTGAACCCTGGCAGCTTGACTTCAAAATTCAAAACTCCCACTCTTAAACACAACAATAAGCACCATTCAGGACTTCCCTGGTAATACAGGGAATAAGAATCCATCTGCCAATGCAGGGGACATGGGTTCTATCACTGGATGGGGAAGATTCCACATGCCGAGGAGCAATTAAGCCTGTGTGCCACAACTACTAAGCCTGAGTTCTAGTAGGGTTCGCAAGCCACAAATACTGAGCTTGTGTGCCTCAGCTACTGGGTCCGTGCACCCCAGAGCCTATGCTCTGCAATAAGAGAAGCCCCCACAATGAGAAGCCCCCACACCACAACTAGACAGTAGCCCCTATTCTCTGCAAACAGAGAAAGCCCACATGCAGCAATGAAGACCCAGCACAACCAAAAATGAAGGATTTTTTAAAAACCACTTATTGAGTGTTTTTTGTGTGCCAAGCATAAAGATTGTCTCACAGGATCGATACAACAGTCTAAACATTCTTATACCCATTTTACAGAGAACAAACTTAGAAAGGTTGAGTCATCTGAACACTGAAGTGGACAGTTGCTATTTTTTGGCTATCCGGCATCCATCACTGCTTCATAAATACATATCAATACCTTTTTGAAGATTTAACTTTTGCATAATGTAAGCACCCTGAGGGCAAGGACATTTTCTTATTCTTCAACATATTCCCAGTACCTAGAATAGTAGGTCAGAGAAGGCAATGGCACCCCACTCCAGTACTCTTGCCTGGAAAATCCCATGGATGGAGAAACCTGGTAGGCTGCAGTCCATGGGGTCGCACAGAGTCGGACACGTCTGAAGTGACTTAGCAGAAGCAGCAGCAGAATAGTAGATAATAAATAACAAGTGTTTGCTGACTTAGATGTGTACACTGTTTTCCCACAACAGCAGTCAAAGTCTTAAGAGTTTTACAAACTCAGATCCTTCCTCACATCACCAGTACAGCAAGACAGGACAGGCAGCACATGCCCTAAGCTAGAATTCTCCTGGAACATTACTCTTTAGTAGCGTGCCAAAAACACAGAAATGGTAGACCCTGATCATTCCAATGGTCCTGGCCTGACAAGTATAGTGAACCATGCTTTTTGTGCAGGTTCTGTCTTAACACTAAGCCTCACTCTCTAGCCTTCTCATTACACACATGATACACACATGAGCTACTCATTACATGTATCTAAGTGAGGATTTGCCAAAAGAACTCAGAAAGCCTGTTATATTCATGGTTATGGTTTATTACAGCAAAAGATATAGATTAAATAAAATCAGCAAAGGAAAGAGGCATACAGAGTGGAGTCCAGGGGAAGACAGTGGCAAGCTCTCCGTTAATTTTTCACAGTTGAGTTGCATGGACAAGGCTTGATTCTCCTACCAGTGCAGGTGACAGTACCAGCCAGGGAAGGTCACCAAGGAAATTGGCATTGGTGTCTAGACTTTTTACAAGGGTCAGTCATATAGGCATGAACACCTGACCTGAGCTACTCAGTCTGCAGAACCACAGAGGGTCAAAGTAATACAATGCAGCCCAGGTCTTCAGGCAAACAGAAATGGCATTCACTGTAAGTCACGTTGTTGGCATTAACTATCCAGTTGAACTGATACAGCGTGACCCAAGGCCTCAGAAATACAAAAAGACTCTTCTCAGGCAGGATCTTCCAAGGACTCAGAGTAGTTATCTTTCAGGAACCAGTCAAGGGCAGCCCTTCTGAAGACAGATCTGTATTGAAAGGAGCAAAGCTTCAGCAGCCTGGCTCTACTGAGCTAACCTTGCAGTGTACAACAGCCAATAAACCTCTTTGCTTCAATTAGCTAGAACTGATTTCTGTTGCTTGTGCTCATGTTGATGTTTGACAGAAAACAACAAAATTCTGTAAAGCAATTATCCTTCAATTAAAAAATAAATATTTTTTTAAAGTCCCACTTATATACTAAAAAAAAGAATCTGCAACCACACAGCTACTAATTATAAAACCAAAATGTACATTAGGGTCTGCCAGATTGTAACAACTACATCTCTAAGAATTGGGTTTTACACTATGGTGTCCTAAATGGGGTGGGTGGCAGGGGGGCCGGGGCGCGGGGAATATATGTATATGTACAGTTGGTTCATTTTGCTCTGCAGCAGTAGCTAACATGACATTGTAAAGCAACTATACTCTAATAAAAATTAATCAATTGGTTTTTACAGGGCATCACTTAGGATAAGAACTTGTTAACTAGATCCCAATCATTAATCTATAAAATTTAAGGTATAACTCTGCAGTCCTTATTAGAATTCATCCTAACAAAAATAGTGAATACACAAAGATAGATTTACAAATATATATTTTTAAGGCACAAAAAGAGAAACAATCTATATATCCAACTAACAGATGATTGGTTAAATCACAAGTTGCCAAACCTTTTCTGTAAAGGTCTACATAGGAAATACTTCCAAATTTGCAGCAATACAGTTTCAGTTGCAGCCACTCAACTCTGCCTTTTTAGGGGTCAAGTAGCCACAGATAATACACAAACAAATGAGGATGGCTATGTTCCAAAAACACATGAATGGAGTTGGGGGCGGGGGGGCAAGATTTGGCCTGTAGGTCATAGTTTGCCAACCCTGGGATTAAATTATAATAAATATGATTAAATTTAACACAAAATTATTCAGTTTTTTAAATTAAGTAGATCTGTATTGCAGATATGAAAAAATAGCTATGACATAACAACCAAGTGAATAAAACATGTGGAATTATACTAACACAACTTTCAGGGGGAATAAAGATTTTTATAGACCCAGGAAAAAATGCTGAAATGACATCCATGAGACTGTCCACCATTATCTCTGGAAGGCTGGACTTAGGTGGATTTTCATTACTATGGCTTCCCTGATAGCTCAGTTGGTAAACAATCCACCTGCAATGCAAGGGACCCCAGTTCGATTCCTGGGTCAGGAAGATCAGCTGGAAAAGGGATAGGCTACCCACTCCAGTATTTTGGGGCTTCCCTGTGGCTCAGCTAGTAAAGAATCCGCCTGCATTGCGGGAGACCTAGGTTCAATCCCTGGGTTGGGAAGATCCCCTGGAGAAGGGAAAGGTTACCCACCCCAGTATACTGGCCTAGAGAATTCCATGGACTGCATATTCCATGGGGTCATAAATTCTCTACTGCTTGAAATCTTTCATTATAAACATGCGTTGATGCGATATTTGCAATCAGATAGAAAAATTCTTTTCAGAAACAAAAGTTGAAATATCCAGCTGGAACACCTACTTAGTCCCATACTAAATTATTCAGGCATCTAATAAGTAAGAAATCCTGAACATAGGATAAATTCTGTATTCAGTAGAAGACACTCTTCCAACATAGGCATTAAGATGTCATGAGCCCATAAAGTTCCTACCAAGCCAAAGTTCTAGAGAATTCTTTTAGAATCTCAAAGCCACATTCTTTCCCTCTACCCATCAAAACAAATGTTCCACTGCAAGTCTTCTCTCAAAAGGACTAGATTTTTAACCACCTCAAAATATACAAGCCCTGGTGAAAAAGACTGCAGTTCAGTTCAGTCGCTTAGTCGTGTCCAACTCTTTGCAACCCCATGAATTGCAGCACGCCAGGCCTCCCTGTCCATCACCAACTCCCGGAGTCCACCCAAACTCATGTCCATTGAGTCGGTGATGCCATCCAGCTATCTCATCCTATGTCATCCCCTTCTCCTGCCCCCAATCCCTCCCAGCATCACAGTCTTTTGCAGTGAGTCAACTCTTCACATGAGGTGGCCAAAGTACTGGAGTTTCAGCTTTCGCATCAGTCCTTCCAAGGAACACCCAGGACTGATCTCCTTTAGAATGGACTGGCTGGATCTCCTTGCAGTCCACGGGACTCTCAAGAGTCTTCTCCAACACCACAGTTCAAAAGCATTAATTCTTTGGGGCTCAGCCTTCTTCATAGTCCAACTCTCACATCCATACATGACCACTGGAAAAACCACATAGCCTTGACTAGATGGACCTTTGTTAGCAAAGGAATGTCTCTGCTTTTGAATATGCTGTCTAGGTTGGTCACAACCTTCCTTCCAAGGAGTAAGCGTCTTTTCATTTCATGGCTGCAATCACCATCTGCAGTGATTTTGGAGCCCAGAAAAATAAAGTCTGACACTGTTTCCACTGTTTCCCATCTATTTCCCATGAAGTGATGGGACCAGATGCCATGATCTTAGTTTTCTGAATGTTGAGCTTTAAGCCAACTTTTTCACTCTCCTCTTTCACTTTCATCAAGAGGCTTTTAGTTCCTCTTCACTTTCTGCCATAAGGGTGGTATCATCTGCATATCTGAGGTTATTGAGATTTCTCCCAGCAATCTTGAGTCCAGCTTGTGCTTCTTCCAGCCCAGCGTTTCTCATGATGTACTCTGCATATAAGTTAAATAAGCAGGGTGACAATATACAGCCTTGAGGTACTCTTTTCCTATTTGGAACCAGTCTGTTGTTCCATGTCCAGTTCTAACTGTTGCTTCCTGACCTGCAATAGGTTTCCCAAGAGGCTGGGTAGGTTTCCCAAGAGGCAGGTCAGGTGGTCTGGTATTCCTATCTTTCAGAATTTTCCACAGTATATTGTGATCCACACAATCAAAGGCTTTGGCATAGTCATAAAGCAGAAATAGATGTTTTTCTGGAACTCTCTTGCTTTTTCCATGATCCAGCAGATGTTGGCAATTTGATCTCTGGTTCCTCTGTCTTTTCTAAAACCAGCTTGAACATCAGGAAGTTAACAGGTCATGTATCGCTGAAGCCTGGCTTGGAGAATTTTGAGCATTCTTTTACTAGTGTGTGAGATGAGTACAATTGTGTGGTAGTTTGAGCATTCTGTGGCATTGCCTTTCTTTGGGATTGGAATGAAAACTGACCTTTTCCAGTCCTGTGGCCACTGCTGAGTTTTCCAAATTTGCTGGCATATTGAGTGCAGCACTTTCAAAGCATCATCTTCCAGGATTTGAAATAGCTCAACTGAATTCCATCACCTCCACTAGCTTTGTTTGTAGTGATGCTTTCTAAGGCCCACTTGATTTCACATTCCAGGATGTCTGGCTCTAGGTGACTGATCGCACCATTGTGATTATCTGGGTCATGAAGATCTTTTTGTACAGTTCTTCTGTGTATTCTTGCCACCTCTTCTTAATATCTTCTGCTTCTGTTAGGTCCATACCATTTCTGTCCTTTATCGAGCCCATCTTTGCATGAAATATTCCCTTGGTATCTCTAATTTTCTTGAAGAGATCTCTAGTCTTTCCCATTCTGTTCTTTTCCTCTATTGCTTTGCATTGATCACTGAGGAAGGCTTTCATGCGTTTGCAGAAATAATCCTTACTTACAGCTCTGCCACACTACAAACGCATCAGTGAGTGAAAGTCCTTCGGTCATGTCCAACTCTTTGTGACCCCATGGACTGTATGTATAGTCCATGGAATTCTCCAGGCCAGAATACTGGAGTGGGTAGCCTTTCCCCTCTCCAGGGGATCTTCCCAACCCAAGGATCGAACTCAGGTCTCCAGCATTGCAAGCGGATTCTTTACCAACTGAGCTATGAGGGAAGCCACATAACAGTCAAGTATTCATATTCCATTTCTAAAATATTTCCCAATGCCTGAAATTTCCCAACCTGTCAGAATTAACAGAGCAAAGCACTACTTTCTTGAATTGAATTTATGTGCTGCAAACAATCCACTTACCTTGAGACATGAAAGAGCCAATGCTGTTTCTTAGCAACATAAAAACAAATACGAACCCACACAATCATCTTAATTTCTCTTTTACTACCTTTTTTTTTTTTTCTAATGACTGCTAACTTCACTGATAGTTTACAGAAAAGACCAAGAACTGGACTCTTTTTCCCCCAACCTTGTTTACTTTCAAGGGGTCATTCTGGACCAGTAGCTGTCATAAGGAAAGCCCAACTGGTCTCACCAGTCACAGTTCCCTAGATGCTGGCTTTTCCCTCTCAACCAGTGTCATGTAATTACAGACTGATAACCCACGTTCCAGAATTATCTGCATTAGATATTCTAGCCGAAAATGGTCTTAAAAGTGCTTTTTTAACAACTGTTTCTAACTTTTAATGTGTCAAAAAGATGATAGTTTACTATCTCCATGTAATTAACATAAGAAAACTCATTTGTAGATAGCTTGGTCAGATCCAATCAAAGGAAGCCTCCCTTTCTGTTAATTGGATAATTAATGGCATTTTTTAAACTAACACTGATCCAACTATCCTTTATGCTCACTGGCAGATTGAAGAAGTTCTGTTATCTGAATTATCCTATTTGGCTGAGAAGGAAGGCCTTGGGGAAGGGACAAAAGGATTAGCTTTGTTTACTCCCCACTCTACCCTTTCACATTCAGCCTCCTTTGTAAGTTGGCTGTGATTTGAGTCTTAAGGAGAAGGGATGAATCTTGATTAAGAAAAAAAATCTTTAATAGAATTAAAGTCTGTTTCAGGCATCAAAAATAGAATTTTGATTATGTCTTTGCATCCATGGTTTCTGAAGGGGAAGAGGGAAATAAACTCTTTGCCCACTTACCTGTATTTATCTGCCAAGCTTCTTTTCTATCTATCTCCGCACCCCCGCCTCCAACACCCTCATATTTCTATGACTAAAAAACAAAACCATGGGCTGGTTACTGCAACAGTACCATTTATTTGTGTTTTTAAGCAGCCTGCAACACAGCCAGAAGATAATGGACACCTCATTTATTCAAGCCCTGAATGATCATATTTAATTCCCTGTGACAGCTGTCTTCCCCACATTAGCATTGCAAATAAGTTCGGTTTTGTAATGGCTTTCTATTGAACATGATTCAATTATGTGCCGTCTGTACCAAGGCAGGATATGGTCTTAGTATCTATAGCAATATTTCTGCAAGCTGCTGCTCTTTACACTGCTCACCATTTAAGCTGGCTGTTTACCACAATGCTTTCCTTGAACTATATTGAACTCCCTATACTTTCAAATAAAATAAAGAGGAATGAATGTAATTTGAAAAAGCAGTTACTGGGTATATAGATATTACATACCTCCTCCCTTTCCATATGTAATCAACCTGGAAGCACTCTGAAAAAACTGCCGATTGTCCTGTTTTAAACCCAGATAATCAAATCATTATGGTCAATTAAACGATTAGACGATGCTAGACATGCTGGGGTTCAATGGCTGGTTTTGTATATCACCAACACACTGTTAGGCATTAAGGCGATCAGCCTGACTTGAGAGTCATTTTCACGTAAGGGAGGCAGGAAACCTACACATGGAAGAAAAGTCCTTCAGGGACTAAAGGAAGAATCCAAGGTGACCTGATCTTAGCAAGAGATAAAATGCAGTCCTCTCTTCTCAAAAATGTACATACAGCTCACTAACTGGCTCCCGCCTCCAAAGTTCATCTGCAGATGTAGCCACCACCTGGGTTTCCACGGGTTCCCTGGCCTTGGCAGCTGTGCAGCCAGTGCAAAATGAGGAGACAGGAGAAAGAGGCAGCTGGGGAGGGAAAAGGGGCTGCCTACCCAGACTCCATGGGGTGGCATCAAGACCCTGTGTCACCGTGACTCTGAAGCACCTGGGCAGACTGCCCAACACTGATTCATGGTCTCCTGAAGGACAACAAAAGGTCTCTGGGCTGCTTTTTACATCCCGATGTTAGAAGCACCACCAAGGTGGAGCACGGTGACTTTCCTCCCAGCAAGGAGATATGGGAACTGGCCGGAGGGCTAGGAAGTGGACACTTAGCTTCCTGGATGAGTTCTTTCTCTCCTTTGACTCTGTCTGCTGTTCAATTCAGGAATGAGTTAACATGAAAACTTGACTCCACACAAAAGTCACATGCCTCAACACAGCTTTTCTCAGCAGAAATGTTGGCTTTCTGATCCCCATCTATCTGATCCGTTGGCCTGACTCTCAGCTGGTAGAGAGGCTGGGGCAAAAGAGTTACCTATTGGGCCCAACACCTTATACCTGACAAGTCAATCCTTCCCCCACTCTATGACATTCACTTAACATGCATCAGTGCTTTATAGACTTTAAAGTACATGCCAATCACCTGGAGATCTTGAATCTTGTTAAACTATAGATTCTGACTCAGTTAGGACTGGGACAGAGCTTCAGAGTCTACAGTTTGAACAAGTGCCCAGGTGGCCACTGTTGCTGGTCCACAGTCCACACTTTGAGCAACAAGGATATAAAATGTGGTCTCTAGAACAGAGGACTCCAGTCAGTAAAAAGGGCAAGCAGGGTTAACAATCCTCTCTTCTCAAGGCAGGATCTTCTGATTCTAGTGTGAATTACAGTAATCTGAAAACTTTTTAAAATTCTACTTTAACTTTTTTCAGTTTAAATTTTTAAAACTCAGATTATTGGGAGTTCACTCCCAGGAAAGCTTGATCAGTAGGTCTGGAGGAGAGCCCAGAAATCATTTTAAAGGTCTGAACATTTATTATGTATTGTAACAGGGTCTTTTCATACAGATGGTCCTGGGAAGACACTCTCGCACTGTCCAACGGGTCATACTGAGGACTCTGGTCTAGAACCACTCAACATTAATGCCACTGTGCTTTCGTGCAGCCCTTTGTATGGGTCTCCTGCATTACAGGCGTATTCTTTACTGTCTGAGCTACCAGGGAAGCCCCAGTAGGCAATGTGTTACAAAGCACTTCCATATTAACTGTCCGATTTGAATTTCATAACAACAGGTAAGCCTCTATTTTACAGATGAAGAAACAGTTACAGCAAGTTTGAAACATGGCTAAGGCCACCTGGCTACTGAATAGGGTTGACCAGCTCAACACAGAGACACATCCATAAGTTATGTGTCCCAGGAACCCCCTGGGAAACTGGGACTGTTGATCCCCCTTGAATCTAGTCATAGGTTTGAAAGAAAAAGTGAAAGTGTTAGTCGCTCAGTCATGTCCGACTCTTTGCAACCCCATGGACTGTAGCCCAGCAGGCTCCTCCGTCCATGGGATTCTCCAGGCAAGAATACTGGAATGGGTTGCCATTTCCTTCTCCAGGGGATCTTCCCAACCCAGGGATCGAACCCAGGTCTCCAACACTGCAGGTAGATTCTCTACTGTCTGAGCCACCAGGGAAGTCCTGGGGTCTTCTATGGTTGCATTCAACCACAGAAGGCTTCCCTGGTGACTCAGACGGTAACAAAAGAAAAACCTGCGTTCCTCTCAATTCAGTGTGGTAAACCTACAAATATAAAATGCAATGGCAAGTAACAGGCAATGAATGACTAGCTGATTTCGGTAACAGTGAGATTTACTAGAAGGACTTTGGGTAGCTCCAAAGTCACAGGAACGATTAAAAGACCAAGATCAGAAAATGAGCAGGAATGAAAAGATCAGGCAGCCAGAATTACTGCTAAACAAATTTGTCACCCAGAACTCACCAGTGACAGTAACAATGCCCTACCCTGTGGCACTGCTGCCCCCTTGAAGTGGCTGTTGCTGTCACTATTGCTGATGCCAGGAAAGACTCCCCACTTTTCCTGTACTTCTCTGTTATTCTCTATCAATTCAAAGTCCATGGTAGATGCATCTGACTCGCCAAGTCTCAGTCACATGTCTATATGATCGCTGCATGCCCAATTAGCTGGGAAATTAAGTATCAATCATTTTTAACTTTTAGAAACCCCAATAACACAGGACAGGGATTCACATACTAGAAGCCAAAAGAAAAACCAAAAACAAAACAAACCTAGATATTCCAGTATCAAGAGTTTTTCAAATTTTACCTTTAAAAGTATGCCCTAAAATTAAGATGTCAGTGTTGCCCTATAGCCATAAAAACTAGGAAGCAAGAGCAATTAATAACTTTAACCTTATGGTACAGTAAAGTTGTTTTCATAGCAATGTAAATAAAGAAATATGCATAGTAGAATATAATTATATACGGAAGTATATAACGGAACTTCATTTAGAAAATTACCTATTATTTTTAAGTCTGTAAAGTAGAAACAACTGAAAAATTCTCTAAGAATCCTTTGCCTAAACTGTTATTTATGCTCTCCAAAGGCTTTAAACTAAACTATAGCCATAATATTTCCTTTTCTTTCCTACATGCTAGGGAGGCTTATTAGGAGGGCAAGGACGCTGGTACCTTAAACATGTTTCATTCTAATACACACAGTATTATTGATACTAAATAATCATAAAACATTGAGTGAAAATATGAGCCCCTTCACTTTAACCACAGAGCATATGGAAATAAGTAAATAGTACACAATCACCGAAATTTTACAGACTTGCTGTTCCTAGCTCACTATACACTATATTCACTAAGGGTGGAATTTCTCATTGTAAAACACCAAATCTGTCAGAAGTAGTAGCTTCCTCTGATGCCTCATGGACTTGGAAGATCCTTTGAAAAGGCCTCCCTATTCTATCCTGATTCCTCATGAGTCCCTTTATTGATTTTCTGCAGCTTACGCATATGAAGTAAATTATTCTAGTTGGTTCTTCCAGACATCTGCCAATAAGGCTGCTGCAACTTGTTCAATTTGATAGAGTGCACTACAATCCTTAGGCGAATCTTTGACTTTTCCTTTCTTTCTTTTTATCCTTATGGGTTTCAGTTGCACTCTTAGGATTCTAATCACATTCTCTTTGTTGACTCCAAAGACAAGCCTGGTCTCAATGCACCCTGTAATTTCATCTCAGAGCTCCCCATATCCCAGGATGACATAACCTCAATGCCACAAACTAGTCTCCTCTTCCTTGAAAGGAGAAGAGGAACTGTTCCAGAGTCAACTCCAAGTATTCTTGCCACGTCCTTTACTATGGGCACAGTACCCACCTCTCTGCAGCACCATGTTCTCCAGTCTGACCAATGTCATCTTCCTGCAACCCCTGCTCTCTGTCCCATCCCATAGCATTGGGATGTTGGCCAATTTAAAAACCACAGATAAATATAATCATTCCTTTACCTAACTGTCACTCATGAAACACTCCTCCACCTTGTGCATTGCACTGGCAAAGAAAAAACACAAGAGCATAATGGGACTTTGTTGAGTAAAAATGCAGAAATTATCACAGAGAAAATTCCAGAAACTAGTGTGTGGCATAACCACCTCTGTAAATCCACAGGTATTTTGATGTTACCCTGCCTCATTTCACCCCAGTCTGCCCTTCCACTGAGGTTGCTGCAGCAAACCTCACATCTTTACCTCATCTCCAGGTTCCCTCACTTCCACAGCCTCTCCTAAAATGTCTGAATTCACTCCACTGATGTTCTGCAACTTGCCATTAGCCCTGACCCCAGCCTCTTCTGCCCTGTAAGTGACTCTGCCCAGGTCTCTTTATCAGACTTGTCTTGGGCCTCTGCGCTCCCTTCACTTCATATCCTCCTCTCCGTTCACATTCCTCTCATTGCGATAGGAGGTGAGCTGCAGAGCTGAACCCCTCCCCCGCAAAATGACACACACAAGTTGTCTTAGCAACAGTGCCTGCTGTCAGTACAGTCTCACTTCAGAACCTTCCACTGAGGCCGAAGGAGCCCCTAACAAGAGTCACTGTACCATGCCTGGGAGTCTCTGGGGACCCCCAAGCCACTTCAGAATACTCCAAACCAATCTTCCAGGCACTTTGCAGGAGGCTGGCTCCACTTCAGCAAAGTGCCCTGCACTGAAAGATGTGTTTTCCACTGGTAACTAGTGCAGTTAATGAGAGCGATGGACGCACAGGCACTAAGGAAATGAGCCAGAATTTAATTCTGCCAATAAATTGCCTTGGGCTGGATGGCTCACCACAAGCTTCCCTGAGGCCTACTTTAAGTTGCAGGTGTCTTTTAAGTCTTCAGAAATCAGACAATATTGGCTTCTACACTGCAATAAAATGTCTTTGCTATAACAATTATTATATTTATAATGTGTTCAGCACTTGGCATCTTTTCTGTAATAATTTAACACACCCCAAAACATGCCTGTCTGTGATGGGTATAAGATGAGCCAGGATACACAGGGACAGGTTGCCTTGTGTGGTTGTTCTTTCTTGAGCGTTTTCCATTTTTCTTTCTTAAACCACCATCTTAGTAGAATACACATTAATACAATGAATGATTTCTTTGACTCAGAATCTAGTACATTAGGTTGATGTTTGGCACAAACCAACACAATTCTGTAAAGCAACTGTCCTTCAATTTAAAAAAAAACAAATTTTTAAAAATCAAGTACATTTTCCACAGGTTACCAAACTGTTACTTGTGTTCATCACTTCAAAATTCCCTTTATTTTTAATATTTTTTTTCTGATTAAGAAAACTTTTATCCAAACCTCAAATACAGAATGCTGGCAGTAAAACAATTGGGAATAAATAAATGTACAGCATTTTATACTTTTAGGGAAGCAATCGGGTTCAATTACTTCAGGCTTCCAATTCTGCAGCATTGCGCCCACCCTGGAAATAACATAACACCTCTCAGCACTTACTTCATTGGTAGGCTTCAGCCCCAGGCTCACTTGAGAAGCAGCATTTTCCTTAGGAGTCTACTCTCACCTGCCCACACACAAGAAGAACCTCCATTTAGGAAAACAGTAAATGGAAAAAAAAAAGTCAATAAAAAATGAAATTAAAACTCAATTCCTTCCAATCATTTTTTACACATTACACATGTACAAATGAATCTCTGTATTTGTGTATGCCTATGCTAATTTTTCTTTTTATAGGTTTGGGAGTCACACTATACATAATATAACTTGCCTTTTCCATTTAACATCTATGAACCTTTTTCATGCATGGTTATTTTTGGATAAGTCTGCCTACAACTAGCAAATAAAATTTTCGTAAGCACTATTTAACCAGAAATGCAAGGAAAAGATAAAGTAGTGGATTATCCCATCAACTAAGTTTGAATTTGCTTTTTTCTCTTTCATAAACAATTAGATAATCAAGTTTACCTAGACAGTGTTAGAAAAAAATCTCACATTAGCAACAATATCTCCCAAAAGGGTCCAGTTATTTTGTTCCTGAAATTTTTTAAAAGACCAAGAATTTATAATTATTTACTATATTCATGTCAAAAAAATATTGTATGACTAGGTATCTTATAATTGAAGCTTTGTATTATAGTGTTTTATACTGGTATAAATCTTTTGTGATGTGAATCTTATGAAAACATTAACCAATGCTTCTAAAATATGCCCTCCCTATTTACAACATGACCTTTCAACATAAAAAATTACTCCGAAATGGTTATATCCAGCAGGTATAAAGTGGATCCCTTTTTATAGACTTAGAATCAGAAGTTACAGAGAGATGGAGAATTGTGTGTTCTTGTTCACTGCTTTTTTTTTAACTGGACAAAATTCAGCAGTGGAAGAGAGGCCCAAATCCATCCAAACATAGATGAAAAAATCCATTGTCTCTGTAAAAAAAAAAAAAATCCTTTTCTTAAAATAGCTGCCAAATAGAAGCCACCAGCTGTCCTGATGATTTGGCCGGTAAAGCTGGCTAACATGAAGATATTATATAATGCTAGCATCCCCCTGGCCCAAGCATCACCAACCAGATTCTACAGAATAGGTGGTGGGAACTTGAGTCCACTGGGCCAGTATCCATCTTTCCAAGCTTTCTGGCTCATAACACACAAGACTGCTGACAGCCAACTCTGGCCATAGCATTTTCCAAACGATTTTCCCACCTATGAATTCTAAACAGAGGCTTGAATGAATGAAACTGAAGCAGCTGCTCTATTATGCATTAGTTCATTCTCTTCAAGCAACCAGGTAAGCACCTGGGCTCAAGCCCCAGATCCAGAGCACTGGATACACCAATGGACCAGGAAACAACAATGAAATGTTAGTGCCCCAGAGTTACATGGTAGTTCAGGATATGCTACCAATGGTTCAGGTTCCACTCTGAGGCACTTCTCTACCTAACTGCTTCTAACATAGGGGACCCTTCATCAAAAGCATGACTTTCTACAGGGACAGAGTGGTTCCCCAATGGACTACTTGGTGCCCCGGAGCAAAGCAGAAGACTTACAACAGGAGAGATTTTCAAATAGACAGAGGCCTCCCCACATATATTCGCCACCTTCCTCCACCTAATTCATACAAGATCTCCACAACCTGTATGGGAAATGATGCCTTCTCTCTCACAAGCACTCACCTCCTGCTCTCAGAGAAGGCATGAGTTTCCTCAGCAAAGTCACACTCACACATCACATGGCCCCACACAGCTCTGTCCGTCCTTCCTTCCTATCCCAGAGAAATGACCATCCTTCTTTCCTCAGCCCTGCTGCCTCCTTTGAAAGTGAAAGTCACTCAGTCATGTCCGCCTCTTTGCAACCCCATGGAATATATAGTCCGTGGAATTCTCCAGGCCAGAATACTGGAGTGGGTAGCCCTTCCCTTCTCCAGGGGATCTTCCCAACCGAGGGATTGAACTCAGGTCTCCCGCATTGCAGGCAGATTCTTTACCACCTGAGCCAAAAGGGGAAGCCCAAGTATACCGGAGTGGGTAGCCTATGCCTTCTCCCCCGGATCTTTCCGACTGAAGAATCGAACTGGGTTTTCCTGCAATGCAGGCGGATTCTTTACCAATTGAGCTATGAGGGAAGCCCCCGGCTCCTTTAGAACCCCATCAATCACCTCCTTTTAGCTCCATCTCCTCCCTTTCACTAGCCCCTTCTTCACAGTCCCAAATCGATTCAAGGCTTGATTCCAAAACTATAACTTCTAGCTGCCAGCTGGTTTCCTTTACTTTTCTCCCAAACTTCTTAAAAGAAGACCCCACAGTACCCCTGTATCCTTAACCCTGCCCACCCCTCCCATTATTAAAATCTCTTTATTCCAAACATTCAAGTTGGATCCTATTTCCTGTGAGGCCTTCATGATAGTTTTCAAATCTCAAGTTTCCTCAGTCTTCAAATCAGTTATAGTAAACTGTAATCCTAAAGGAAATCAATCCTGAATATTCAGTAAAAGGACTGATGCTGAAGCACCAATACTTTAGCCACCTGATGTGAAGAAATGACTCATTACAATACCCCTCATGCTGGGAAAGATTGAAGGCAGGAGGAGAAGGGGATGACAGAGGATGAGATGGTTGGATGGCATCACCGACTCAATGGACATGAGTTTGAGCAACCTCTGGGAGATGGTGAAGGACAGGGAAGCCTGGTGTGCTACAATACATGAGGTCGCAAAGAGTCAGACGTGACTGAGTGACTGAACAACAACACTGAATTACTTAGGAGGAAGCCATTACAACAAAGAGACTTCAAACTCTGGTGGGTTCTCAGAGATGCTTATTTTCTCACACACAGCAATCCTGAGATGAGAGCACCAGTTATCAGGGCAGCCACGCTCCATGTGATCACTCAGAGAGCCAAGATATTTCTGTTTTTGGTTTACCAGGTTTTAATAAGTATATGAAACTACTGGGACTCTTGTTAAAAATGCAGATTCTGGTTTCAGGTCTGGGATATGGCCTGAAAGTCTGCCTTTCCGACAAGCTCCCAGAGGATCCCAGGCTGACAGGCTGTGGACCACATCCTGAATAGGAAAACTCTAGCATGTTTTCCATGCCTGTTTGATCAAAGCTGGGTCACAGGCGCCACTGTATACCAGCCCTCAGAAAGGAAACGAGGACATGTAAGAGCACACGCCCTGTGTCTTAAGACCCATACTCAGAAGTGGCCCCCACCTACTCACATTCCACTGGCAAGCATTTGTCATATGGCCATACCTGGACGCTAATATGCACGGGGATCTAGGCATTATTTTTATTGATTCTGGTATATTCTAAAGAGGACTGAGAGCAGAGAGCAGACATATATGAGTATGGAGTTCTCTCCCAAACCAAGACAGTTATTAGAATCTGGATGGACATTCCACTGCAGTGAAGTTAAAGGTGATGTTTCATTTCAACAGGAGATGAAAGCAGTTGGTTGAGGAGCAGGACAGGGAGGCTGCTGGCTTGAATCACTGTAGTGATGTCCCTAGGAAGGCAAATAGGTCCTTAAGAGCAATACAGGGTACAGTCTAGTGCACTCTAGATTCAGAAGTAGCTTTGCCCTCTATGGGTTTGTTTTGGCTCCAGTGGAGGTCCATATGAAAAGAGTGAGTGTTAGTCACTCAGCTGTGTCCGACTCTATAGACTATAGCCTGCCAGGCTCCTTTGTCCATGGAATTCTCCAGACAAGAACACTGGAGTTTCTGCCATTTCCTTCTCTCCAGGGAATCTTCCTGATCCAGGGATTGAACCCAGGTCTCCTACATGGCAGGCAGATTCCACCTATTTGCCTCTTCCCTGATCCTACAGCGGTATAAGACTTCAGCATCAGCCCTCCTACTACCTCAGTGGGGAGGATCTATAGCAAAATGAATTGATATAAGAAGCCAGGTGATAAAAGGATAAAGTGCTGATGATCAAGTAAGAGTTAGAAGCTCACTGAATATAAAAATAGATTCAAGAATTTCCAGGGATTCTTCAGAAACTAGAAAAGAGGTATCCAAACTGCCCTCCTTTGCTCACGCACACTACTGCCTGAGGCATCGAGAAGTTTCATACTGGCTGTAAGAGCACTCCAACACATCTGTACCTCACTTTCTAGTTGGTCAGATGACCATTTGATTCACAAGGGCAGGGAGTTCATTCAACCTTCTGATGCTACTTCATGTATTGGTTACAGTTTTGTTTTCCAGAACTATGTGGAAAACTTGACCTAAAAATGCAGCTATTTCTTGCTCTAATTTCCATTTCCCAAATGCATCAACTTTTCCTAATTAAGTTCCTAATTAACACAAACCCAACTCACAGGATAAGTAAATATTACAGGATTCTGTCCTCATTGCTATTTCCATTGTAGCTGGTTTTCATGGAACCTATGTTTGTGAGAACACTATAAATGTTTGATGCATGAAAATTATTTTCCCTCAGTTTAATGAAATACCGCATAATTGCACTCATCTCAGGTGCTAGCAAAGTAATGCTCAAGATTCTCCAAGCCAGGCTTCAACAGTACATGAACTGTGAACTTCCAGATGTTCAGGCTGGTTTTAGAAAAGGCAGAGGAACCAGTACCAAACTGTCAACATCCGCTGGATCATTGATAAAGAGAGAGTTCCAGAAAAACATCTGCTTCTGCATTATTGACTACGTCAAAGTCTTTGCGTGGATCACAACAAACTGGAAAACTATTCAACAGATGGGAATACCAGACCACCTGACGTGTCTCTTGAGAAACCTATGTGCAGGTCAAGAAACAACAGTTAGAACTGGACAGGGAACAACAAACTGGTTCCAAATTGGGAAAGGAGTACATCATGGCTGTATATTGTCAATCTACTTATTTAACTTACATGCAGAGTATATCATGCAAAATGCCGGGTTGGATGAAGCACAAGCTGGAATCAAGATTGCTGGGAGAAATATCAATAACCTCAGATACACAGATGACACCACTCTTATGGCAGAAAGTGAAGAAGAACTAAAGAGTCTCCTGATAAAAGTGAAAGAGGAACATGAAAAAGTTGGCTTAAAACTCAACATTCAGAAAACGAAGATCATGGCATCTGGTCCCATCACTTCATGGCAAATATAGATGGAGTAACAATGGAAACGGAGACAGACTATTTTTCTGGGCTCCAAAATCACTGCAGATGGTGACTGCAGCCATGAAATTAAAAGATGCTTACTCCTTGGAAGAAAAGCTATGACCAACCTAGACAGCATACTAAAAAACAGAAACATTACTTTGCCAACAAAGGTCCATCTAGTCAAAGCTATGGTTTTTCCACTAGTCACGCATGGATGTGAGAGTTGGACTATAAAGAAAACCGAGCCCTGAAGAATTGATGCTTTTGAATTGTGGTGTTGGAGAAGACTCTTGAGAGTCCCTTGGACTGCAAGGAGATTGAACTAGTCAATCCTATAGGAAATCAGCCCTGAATATTCATTGGAAGGACTGATGCTGAAGCTAAAATTCCAATACTTTGGCCACCTGATGAGAAGAACTGACTCATTTGAAAAGACCCTGATGCTGGGAGGGATTGGGGGCAGGAGTAGAAGGGGACGACAGAGGATGAGATAGTTGGATGGCATCACCGACTGGACGGACATGAGCTTGAGCAAGATTCGGGAGTTGGTGATGGACAAGGAAGCCTGGCATGCTGCAGTCCATGGGGTTGCAAAGAGTTGTAAACAACTGAGCAACTGAACTGAATGAAATGGAAGAGGTTTCTGTCTCCCTACTTCTAAGGGAAGAAGGCTACTATGTGTGGTTTTAAATTCTAAATAATATATTCATATATGACTATGGCATATTACAATGAAATAAAAACTATGCAAAACATATTTCTAGAAAGGGCTAAATTGTAGTATATTTAGTCACATTCATATATTTAACAAATATTCACTATAACAGTTTATAATAATTTGTTTTCAAATTCAAGTATTTTCCTTCTCATCAAATACATTGTCTTTTCTAAAGTGAAGTTGTTCAGTTCAGTCACTCAGTCTTGTCTGACTCTTTGAAACCCCATGAATCACAGCACGCCAGGCCTCCCTGTCCATTACCAACTCCCAGAGTTCACTCAGATTCATGTCCATCGAGTCAGTGATGCCATCCAGCCATCTCATCCTCTGTCGTCCCCTTCTCCTACTGCCCCCAATCCCTCCTAGCATCAAAGTCTTTTCCATTGAGTCAACTCTTCTCATGAGGTGGCCAAAGTACTGGAGTTTCAGCTTTAGCATCATTCCTTCCAAAGAAATCCCAGGGTTGATCTTCAGAATGGACTGGTTGGATCTCCTTGCAGTCCAAGGGACTCTTCAAGAGTCTTCTCCGACACCACAGTTCAAAAGCATCAATTCTTTGGCGCTCAGCCTTCTTCACAGTCCAACTCTCACATCCATACATGACCACAGAAAAAACCACAGCCTTGACTAAACGGACCTCAGTCGGCAAAGTAATGTCTCTGCTTTTGAATATGCTATCTAGGTTGGTCATAACTTTTCTTCCAAGGAGTAAGCGTCTTTTAATTTCATGGCTGCAGTCACCATCTGCAGTGATTTTGGAGCCCAGAAAAATAAAGTTTGACACTGTTTCCACTGTTTCCCCATCTATTTGCCATGAAGTGATGGGACCAGATACCATGATCTTCGTTTTCTGAATGTTGAGCTTTAAGCCAACTTTTTCACTCTCCACTTTCACCTTCATCAAGAGGTTTTTTAGTTCCTCTTCACTTTCTTCCATAAGGGTGGTGTCATCTGCATATCTGAGGTTATTGAGATTTCTCCCGGCAACCTTGATTCCAGCTTGTGTTTCTTCCAGTCCAGTGTTTCTCATGATGTACTCTGCATATAAGTTAAATAAGCAGGGTGACAATATACAGCCTTGATGTACTCCTTTTCCTATTTGGAACCAGTCTGTTGTTCCATGTCCAGTTCTAACTGTTGCTTCCTGACCTGCAGGTTTCTCAAGAGGCAGGTCAGGTGGTCTCGTATTCCCTTCTCTTTCAGATTTTTGCACAGTTTATTGTGATCCACACAGTCAAAGGCTTTGGCATAGTCAATAAAGCAGAAAGAGATGTTTTTCTGGAACTCTCTTGCTTTTTTTTGAAACTATAAACAAATGAAATTTCCCACTTAAACCATCAGGTTTAAAAGTTTGTTCGGGTTTTCCCTTAAGCTGTTATACTTAGAGACAAACTGGAATGAACTTTTTGGCCAACCCAATACTTTGTATTCCAGTCCCCTGGCCTTGTATACCAGGCCTTGCTCTGGCCCTTGCTCACTTCCCCAGTCACATGCGTCACCACTCCTGCATCCAGTGTGTACTCCTGCCAGACTGAACCACATTCAACTCTAAGAAAGTGCCAAGCTCACCCTCTCTCCTCTGAGCGTTCATGGGTACTGGCCTCTCCACAACTTCTCTCTACCTCCTTACTCCCTCTGCCTTGTTAACTTTTAGATCTTAGTTGAGGTTATCACTTGCTCCAGAAAGCCTTTTCTGAGCACCACCAGGACCCCTAACATGAAGCTAAGGAGCCTGGTCTGTGTCTCTTACAATACCTAGATCACACATCTATACTGTCATAGTCTCACCAAACTAACAGCTTCTTACCTGTATCTTTCCCTAGATAGTAGCTGCTCAATAAGTATTCCCCAACAGCTCAGCAGGTAAAGAATCCACCTGGAACACAGGAGACACAGAACATGCAGGTTCGATCCCTGGGTTGGGAAGAATCCCCTGGAGGAGGGCATAGCAACCCACTCCAGTATTCCTGCCTGGAGAATCCCATGGACAGAAGAGCCTGGTGGGCCACAGTCAATCGGGTCGCAAAGAGTCAGAAATGATGGGGCACAAGCACAAGACAAAAAATGCCAAAGATGAATGCATCTAGGCTAAAAGATGTGAAGCACATGTTAGATGGTGTTTTCCCTCTAAGGGTTTATACTTTTATCTCAGTCATATGAATGAATAATATCACTGAGAGGCTGTGATATCACGGCCTCTCCCAGATGATAAGTAGTGTTCTATGAAACTAAGGCCCAAATTATTGCCTCCATTTGAAGAGTCTTTCTAGTCCCTTAGGCAACTTTATAATGATAGGAAGATTCTAAAAGTATTTACTTTAACCTCACGCTAATAGTCAAAAGACACTAACTGTGGCACGAAGTTGCTTTTAAAAGCTAATTTTTAAAAATGTTCCCATTGTTTATGGGAGAATTACAGATATATCATATATAGACCTGTCACATAATTAAAATGAAACTATATAAAGGAAGTCTTTCATTTTCACATTGTTTTAAATGTATAGTCTCAGTGGTTTTTAAAAAATACCTGCACATGACAATCAATAAATATTTAATGATGACACTGATGATCACAAGGATAAAAGTGATAAAATAAATAATATAAAAGGGTGACATCACCAAGAGCTTCAAGTTGGCCTTCAACGACTCTAAATGTGTTTCACATGAAGCTCGTTTTCATAGCTGGACAACATCATGAAAGAAATTTCTAGTTTTAAAAAGAAAACCAATTCTGAAAGATGTTGTTGACATCTGTGACCCCATGGAAATTATTTCAATCTGTGGGCAATTTGTTTTCAGTCTTTGTGTACAGCACAGAAAATTCAGCCAGCTCTCTATCACACACCACCCATCTCAGCATTCATTCCCTTTTCGTAGCTCATCAAGACACGAAATAATCTAAACAAAATGACTACACTGACATTTTCTTCAAATGCCATAATAATTGCTAAATTGGACTCACCAGAGACAAAAGGATATTTTATTTTCTGTTGATCACATACATCTTTTTATACATGAGACTCCACGACACTATCATTCCCCACCACGCTGCTTCTGCCAATAACTGTGACTGATTGGGATTCATATAAAGCCCCCAGCCTTGTATGGAGCATGACAAGAGTCAAATTAGGTGGGCTGGGAGCAAAACAAAGAGCTCCAGAAAAGGAATTAACTGAAACTCAGCATTTTGACAGAGCCTTCTTCATGCCAGCGTGCATGCTGCCTCATTAAATGATGTGTAAAGGTCAGAGGTTAATCAACTTCAATTTAGCATGCATATTGAGTAGTTTTTAGTCATCATTCTATATTTCCAAATGAGAACAGGCAAGAAACACTTCAAGTTAGTGGAGCATTTTCTAATGACAACTTTTAACTCTTCAGAAACAGATTTCTCATTTAACTTTGCGTACTTTTTTCCCCTTAAAATCCCTAAAAGGGAATGCTTGTACACTGTTAGTGGGAATGTAGACTGATGCAGGCACTGTGGAAAATAGTATGGAGATTTCTCAAAAAAATATATCTAAAAATAGAACAACCATATGAACCAGCAATTCCATTCCTGATTAAATATTCCAAGAAAACACTAGTTCAAAGAGATACATGCACCTCAATGGCCAACAGGCACATGAAAATATGCTAAACACTGCTAATTATGAGAGAAATGCAAATCAAAACTACACTGAGGTACCACCTCACACCAGTCAGAATGGCCATCATTAAAGTCTACAAATAACAAATGCTGGACAGGGTGGAGAAAGGGACCCTCCTACACTATTGGTGGGAAGGGAAGTGGGTACAGCCACTATGGAGAACAGTATGGAGGGTCCTCAAAAAACTAGCTGCCACATGTTGGTCATGTGACAGTAGTTCTGTTTATTGCCAAGTAGTATTCCATTGTTTTGACGGATAACAGTGAACAAATCATCTGTTCACCTGACAGTGGACATTTGGGCTGTTTACCAATGCTTAAGGTTGCTGCAAATAAGGCTGCTCTGAATGCTTGTGTTGGAGAAGGCAATGACATCCCACTCCAGTACTCTTGCCTGGAAAATCCCATGGACAGAGGAGCCTGGTAGGCTGCAGTCCCTGGGTCGCTAAGAGTCAGACACGACTGAGTGACTTCACTTTCACTTTTCACTTTCATGCACTGGAGAAGGAAATGGCAACCTACTCCAGTGTTCTTGCCTGGAGAGTCTCGGGGATGGGGGAGCCTGGTGGGCTGCCGTCTATGGGGTCGCACAGAGTCAGACACAACTGAAGTGACTTAGCAGCAGTAGCAGCAGCAGAACACTGTGTATAAGTTTTTGTATGAACATATGCTTTCGTTATTAAATAAATACCTAGGAATGGAATGACTATGACATAGGGTATATGTATGTTTTCTGCTTTCCAAAATGTTTATATCATTTTACATTCCCACCAGCAACATGTGAAAATTTCCTCCATAACCTCACCAACACTTGGTATGGTCAATCATTGTAATGTCTTGCATTCTAATAAACATGTGGGAGTACTCCTTTGCAGTTTTTATTTGCATTTCCCTAACGAGTGAAGATGGTGAGGATTTTTTCATGTACTTCTTTGTCATCATGTATCTTCTTCCATCAAATGTGTTTAGACATTTTACCCACTTTTAAAAACGGAGTTCATTTCTTTACTGTTGCATTTTGAGACCTCTTAGAATATTCTGAATACAAGTCCTTCATCAGATATGTGGTTTGCAAATATTTTCACCCAGACTGTGGCTTGCCTTTTCATTCTCTGCATAGTATCTCTTGAAGAGCAGAAATTCTTAATTTTGATGAGGACCAACTTACCAATTTTTATTTCTGGTGCTTTATCTAAGAAATCTCTGTTTAACTCGAGATCATACCTATTTTCTTCTATACATCTTATAGATTAGGTTTTATATTCAGGTTTACGATCCATTTTGAATTCATATTTGTTTATGGTACAAGGTATGGATAGAAGAGTTTTCTGCTTTTTGCTTATTTGTATATGAGTATCCAGTTATTTCAGTGTGGTTTGTTGAAAAGAATATCCTTTCTCCACTGCATTACCTTTGCACCTTTGTTAAAAAAAAAAAAAAAACCTCAGATCTTTCCATTCAATTTTTCTGTAAACCTAAAACTACTTTTAAAAATACTCAATTATTTTAAAGTAAAAGTAAATCAACAGATCTTATATGTATGGGAGATTATCTTTTAATTCAGACTCTTTTCTCCATGGGTTACTAAAACAAAGCACCCAATAATGTATTTCACTAGCAACATTATAGCAAATACCTGGCCCTGCAGTAAGTTTTAGTAGCTTTTATAGTCAGAATTTTCAAAGATTATACAAAAGGTCAAAAAAGAAAATGGAGTTTTAATAGAAAATTTAGAAAAAGAAAGAAGACACTTCAATTAAACATGGAGGATAGAATACAAGCATTCACCTCTGCTTCTTTCTCAACACTATTAAACAAAATAAGAGAAATAAAAAGTCATGAAGCCCCAAGGATAAAAACACAGGAGAGAAGACAATAGCAAATGAGAGAGAAAAACAAAATTTTTGAATCTGAAAGGAGAAGGATGGATGACCCTGAATCCAGAGGACCAGAGAAAGTTAGAAACTAAGTACCTACAGTAAGGAAAGGCAATAAGAAGCCAGTCAGTTCAACAGAAGACCCAGGAACTGGAGATACCAGTTACCTCTGAAGGTGGGCCAAAGGATGAAACTGAAAGAGGAAAAATAGTTTCTCTGCACTCGGATGTCTCTCCATCTGATGGCTCCCAAAGGGCTGATTCAGGATTCCTCACAGCAGGGTTGCTGAGTTCCAAGTTGCAGCAAGTATCTCTCAATAAAGAAAGGTCACTGGTGAAAGAAATCAAAGAGGACACAAATAGATGGATAAATATACCATGTTCATGGATCAGAGGAATCAATTTAGTGAAAATGAGTATACTACCCAAAGCAATCTATAGATCCAATGCAATACCTATCAAGCTACCAATGATAGTTTTCAGAGAACTAGAACAAAAAATTTCACAATTTGTATGGAAATACAAAAAAACCTCGAATAACCAATGCAATCTTGAGAAAGAAGAATGGAACTGCCTGACTTCAGGCTCTACTACAAAGCCACAGTCATCAAGACAGTATGGTACTGGCACAAAGACAGAAATATAGATCAATGGAACAAAATAGAAAGCCCAGAGATAAATCCATACACTATGGACACCTTATCTTTGACAAAGCAGGCAAGAAAATAAAATGGAGAAAAGACAATCTCTTTAACAAGTGGTGCTGGGAAAACTGGTCAACTACTTGTAAAAGAATGAAACTAGAACACTTTCTAACACCATACACAAAAATAAATTCAAAATGGATTAAAAATTTAAACGTAAGACCAGAAACTATTAAACTCCTAGAGGGAAACATAGGCAAAACACTCTCTGACATAAACCACAGCAGAATTCTCTATGACCCACCTCCCAGAATATTGGAAACAAAAGCAAAAATAAACAAATGGGATCTAATTAAAATTAAAAGCTTCTGCACAACAAAGGAAAATATAAGCAAGGTGAAAAGACAGCTTTCGGAATGGGAGAAAATAATAGCAAATGAAGCAACAGACAAAGAATTAATCTCAAAAGTATACAAGCAACTCCTGCAGCTCAATTCCAGAAAAATAAAAGACCCAATCAAAAAGTGTAAAGCGCTATTTTCTTATGATCTTGCCTCAGAAGTAACATAGCCTCAGTTCTACCATAGTCTATTGGTTGGAATAGTTACAAGTTCCTGCCCAGATTAAAGTGAGGGAGTGGGGAAAGGACAACACAGACCTCACCGCTCAGCAAGCAGAATTTCAGTTACTTTGTAAGAATATGTGCGATCAGGTATAGTGATGTGTGAAGCTATCTTTGGAAAATACAATCTGCCACAGCCACTGACTACTTTAACTGTAGTCAGATAAGGAAACAGAGGCCCAAAGAAGTCTATAGGATCCAAATCACAGTCACTAGCAGAACAAGACTCTTCAGTTCAGTTGGTCAGTCATGTCTCTTTGCGACCCCCTGGACCGCAGTATGGTGGGCCTCCCTGTCCATCACCAACTCCCAGAGTTTACTCAAACTCATGTCCATTGAGTTCGTGATGCCATCCAGCCATCTCATCCTCTGTCATCCCCTTCTCCTCCAGCCTTCAATCTTTCCCAGCATCAGGGTCTTTTCAAATGAGTCAGTTCTTCGCATCAGGTGGCCAAAGTATTGGCAGCTTCAGCATCAGTCCTTCCAATGAATATTCAGAACTGATTTCCTTTAGGATGGACTGGTTGGATCTCCTTGCAGTCCAAGGGACTCTCAAGAGTCTTCTCCAACACCACAGTTCAAAAGCATCAATTCTTCAGTGCTCAGCTTTATTTGTAGTCCAACTATCACATCCATACATGACCACAGGAAAAACCATAGCCTTGACTAGACAGACCTTTGTTGGCAAAGTAGTCTTTCTATTATGGTAAAGTAGTAGCTTTTTAATATGCTGTCAGGATTGGTCATAACTTTCCTTCCAAGGAGTAAGCGTCTTTTCATTTCATGACTGCAATCACCATTTGCAGTGATTTTGGAGCCCAAATAAAGTCTGACACTGTTTCCACTGTTTCCCCATCTATTTCCCATGAAGTGATGGGACTGGATGCAATGATCTTCGTTTTCTGAATGTTAAGAGCTTTAAGCCAACTTTTTCACTCTCCACTTTCACTTTCATCAAGAGGCTCTTTAGTTCCTCTTCACTTTCTGCCATAAGGGTGGTATCATCTGCATATCTGAGGTTATTGAGATTTCTCCCGGCAATCTTGATTCCAGCTTGTGTTGCTTCCAGTCCAGCGTTTCTCATGATGTACTCTGCATAGAAGTTAAATAAGCAGGGTGACAATATACAGCCTTGATGTTACTCCTTTTCCTATTTGGAACCAGTCTGTTGTTCTATGTCCAGTTCGAACTGTTGCTTCCTGACCTGCATACAGATTTCTCAAGAGGCAAGTCAGGTGGTCTGGTATTCCCATTTCTCTCAGAATTTTCCACAGTTTATTGTGGCCCACACAGTCAAAGGCTTTGGCATAGTCAATAAATTAGAAACTGCATATCTGAACTCCTAGTCCATGTTCTTTTCCACTAAGTCACATTGTCTTGTAATTTTTATAAAATTCACACTGGCAAGATTATAGACTTATTGGATAGAGAGTATTTAGTTTAGGTAAAGTCTGACCTGACTCCTAGATAAGGTTTTCTTGATTCAGTAAATTCAGGACATAAAGAAATCGCTATTAGCCAGCAGAGCAATAAAAGTTAGGGATTTTCTTTTTAAATAATTCTCTGACCAAAAAAGTTAAATCAATGGAGAAACGTTTTACAAGTTAATCTTCCTCACTACTGAGTTTTAATGACATTACAAAAATCTATTGATAGTTTCATCCTTTTTTCAGGGAAATGGAGTAATATAAGTAATTCTAGTGTGATTTAAATATCTAACCACAAAAATCAGGTATAGTTATCTAACCATACTAAATTTCAACAGCATTACTCATTTTGATATGTTTTGCTCTTTCTAATGTATACATTATTATAAATGAATCAGCTAGAGGTCCGCCAACTATTGTAATGAATCAAAGTGTCATTTTAAAACAGTTTTAAGTCATCCACAACAGAAAAGAACAATTGGAAAAGGAGATCAGAAACTTCTGCCAGAGTAGCTTATATAAGACAAACACTCATATGCTAGTAATAACTAGAAAATCTCAATAAGCTATCCAAAAAAGTCATTTTCTAAGGCACTGGAGAGCAATCAAGACTGCCAGAACTTGAGAGCTAATCCTTGACAGAAAGCAGATGCACTAGACTGACCATGACACCTCCTATTACCATTTCTTTCCTAAAAGGCTCAGGGCTAGGCAGTCAAGAAGAAAACAGTGGTTCAGAGATTGTGTCAATTACATAGGGTTAGAAGATAAAAACTGACACTTATGTTAGCCAGGAATTAGAAGGAGCAGGATCCAGGAGAAAAAGGAATCACAGAGAAGTGAGTTAAAAATTTTCTGCCAATTTGCTAATTCCTAAATTACAAGTGAGCTACGTTGCTGGCTGTCTTTTGGTGCTGAAGAGATAAAAAAAATTCGAGGGGACTTCCCTGGTGGTCCAGTGGTTAAGAATCTGCCTTCCAATGTAGGGTCTGAGGGTTCAGTCCCTGGTCTGGGAACTAAGATCTCATATGCCATGGGGCAACTAAGCCCACAAGCTGCAATGAAGACTCAGCACAGCCAGAAAAGAAAAAAAAAAAAAAACACACATTTTAACTTGAGCTCCATGTGTTGCGATTCATGCGGTCACGAAGAGTCGGACATGGCTGAGCAACTGAACTGAACTGAAAGAAGAGATGATCTGATAAATACCTCAGGCTTTCAGTTCAGACTCCCCAAAGTCTATGCTTTTGTGGTAAAGCAAAACAAAAAATAGACCAGCTCTCACAGAAACTTAAATTCAGCTTTGAATCATCTTCCTTAGTGACTAAAACAAGATGGGGTCTATCTTCCATTTTAAAAAAAAGGAAAAAATAACTCATATTTGGAATAGGATAACATTATCCAGAGCCTTTATAATTTTTTTATATAATGTATACATTCTTTTTTTAAAAACTATTTAGCATACCAGGTATAGAAGAAATGACCAAAACCAATGTGGGGGTGAGGGGGGGATAGAAAATAGACAGTAGACCAGAAGGTGATCCAGATATTGGAGCTATCAGACATAAACTTTAAAATAATTTTAATTAAAAATTTCAATAAGATAAATGACAAAATAGAGACGTTCATCATGGTAATGGAATCTATAAAATACAATAGCTGAAAATAAGAACTCAGTAAACAGAGTTAAAGGCATATTAGATACAGAAGAAGAAATTAGGAAATTGAAAGACAGGTTAGTAGAAAACAGACTAGAACATGGAAAGGGGAATAAAGAAATATACAAGAGGAGCACAAGAGATATGTAGGATGTGGTAAAATGGTTAATATCTCTACATCTGCAGTTTTAGAGAAGTGGTAAGAAACAATGATTGTAAAACTGAATGAGAATTTTCAAAAACTGATACAGATCTCAAGGCACCTATTTAAACACCAGTGAGCTAAATACATCCCCCCCCCCAAAAAAAAATCACACTTAAATACTTTCAGCAAAGCTATTTAAAGCTAAAGTCAAAGAGAACATCTTAAAAGCAACCAGAGAAGACAGACACACTTCCTTTAGAGACAAGTAAGGAAGTAAGAGTTGTCAACAGAAAAAAAGAAGCCAAGGAATTAAAGTGCAGAAAAAAATAAATTCCAGTTTGGCATTACATACCCGGCAAAAGATCCTTCAAATCTGAAATTAAAACAAAATATTTTCAGGCAAATAAGAACTCTGAAACCTTATTCCAAAAGATCCACACTCAATATTCAAGTGAGTTCTTCAGGCAAAAGTACAAAGATTCCAGATGTAAGCACAGAAACTCAGAGCAAGAGATATGTGGTTATATTCAAATGATTGTTGACAATAATACTGTAGGCTTAAACTATATGGAGAAATAAAATGATAACCATAGCACAAAAGGGAAAAAGGTTAAATAGGATAAAGTATTCTACAGACCTTTTACTGACTGGACAGAGTTAAAAGCATTAATTTTTAGTGTATCTACTTAGTCAAGGATATCTGTGCTAATCTTAAGAATAATCACTAAAGGAATAGCATTGAGAGGGAAACTGATAATAAGAGGGAAATTTTTAAAACTTTAAATATTTTATTCATAAAGGTCAAAAAAGGAGAAAAAACAGAATAAAGAACATAAGACAAATACAAAAAATGAATGTATCTATAACCTGAATCTATCAGTAATTAAATATGTGAGTATTCCATAATGCATTGTTATAGTCTGGATGTCTGTGTCCCTTCAAAATTTATATTTTGAAACCCTAATGTCCAAGGTTATGGCATTGGAAGGTGGGACCTTTGGGAGGAGCTTAGCTCATGAGAATAGAGCTCTCATGGATGGAATTGGTGCTGTTACAAAAGAGGCTTCTGAGAGATGTGAGATCAAAGGGAGAAGATGCCAGCTATGAACCAGGAAGAGAGCCCACACCAATGGGCCAGACCATGCTGATGCCTTGATCTTGGACCACCAGCCTCCAGAGCAGTGAGAAATAAGTTTCTGTTGAGGAAGGAATTTCCTTTTACATATTTCTTGCTCTAGGAAGTTTCAGATGTTATAAGTTTTTGCCATTACAACTCTTATACAAGCATGAGTTTCTCCAAGGCATAATAAAACTAGAATCACTAAAGGCTGTACATCTTTCATTTTATCAGTTCTTACCAAATTGCCTCTGTCATATGACAGCTCCTCTTTCGGGACATTCTTGCCAATGCTTGGTACTACCAGACCTGTAGAAACTTGCCAGTCTGGTGGACAGGAACTAACACCGTATTGTTTTCATTTTGTTCATGCTTGCTCGGTCACTCAGTTTCGTCTGACTCACTGGGACTCCATGGACTGCAACCCGCCAGGCTCCCCTGCCCATGGATTTATGCAGGAAAGAATACTGGAGTGGGTTGCCATTTCCTCCTCCAGGGGATCTTCCCCACCCAGGGATCAAACCCTTATCTCCTGCAGCTCCTGCACTGGCAGGTGAGGATTTTTTACCACTGAGCCACCTGGGAAGCCTGGTATTGTTTTAATTCCATTTACCTTATCACTGGTGAAGCCAAAATGTCTTTCATATGTTAACTCTTAGGGTTTCTTTTACTGTTTGGCTTTTTCTGCATCATTTGCCCCTTTTTGTGTGTGTGTGGAGCTATTTTTATTTTTCTTATTGACTTGTCCCTTAATTTATTTCATCAACTAGTTGTTGGCTTGGGTGAGTAGGTCCATAATGATGCTCTTCATCAAGATGGGAAATAAAGAAATTCAGGCACATTTTTCAGTAACAATGAGTTCAGTATCAGATAATGTACTGCAAATAATTACTCAAAATGACTAACTTTTAACTTTATAATACCTTTTGCATACCAATTTTAATATGGTTAACATATTCATTTTCCTCCTTGATGGGCTTTTAAAAAAATATTTATTTATCTAACTATTTATTTACTTGGCTGAGTCAGGTCTTAGTTGTAGGATGTGGGATCTACTTCCCTGACCAGTGATCAAACCCAAGCACCCTGCATTGGGAGCCCTGAGTCTCAGCCAGGGAAGTCCCTTGATGTGCTTTTAATATAATAAATTTTCTTAGCCTGTAGAGTAAAGATATTCTCTTGTTTTAAAGTTTTATTTTCTCTCTAGATCTTTATCTTTACGAATTTCATTTTGCATGTGACATGAAATAAAAATCCAATTCTTTTCCCATACTCAGAGCCAATTGTCTCAGTATTATTTATAAAAAGATCTATAATTTCCTTATTGATTTATCCTTCCAGCTCTATTACACACAATGTCACACTTGCACATGAGGTCTAACTGCCTGTCTTGTGCCAAAATCACAGTTTTAATTGCTATCATTTCATATTAAATCTTGTTATTCAACAAAGTAAACTCCCCCCAATTTATTCTTTAAATTATTTTGGCTCTTTTGGATACTTTATTATTCCATATAAATTTTTATTTCAATTCGTCAAATTTCAAGATTAAAAAAAATTGGAATGTTTATTAAAATAAAATGACTTTATGGATTAGAGAGAAATGACAGATATTGTCTTCTCATTCATAATCTCTTTGGTATGTCGATTTATTTAATTCTATCTTGTCAGTCAGTCAGTTCAGCAGCTCAGTCGTGCCCGACTCTTTGCGACCCCATGGACTGCAGCACGCCAGGCCTCCCTATCCATTGCCAACTCCCAGATTTTACTCAAACTCATATCCATTGAGTTGGTGATGCCATCCAGCCATCTCATCCTCTGTCATCCCCTTCTCCTCCCTCCTTCAATCTTTCCCAGCATCAGGGTCTTTTCAAATGAGTCAGTTCTTCTAGATTATCACAGAATACCTGACTTGAGCTCCCTGCGTCATACGGCAAATTTCCACTGGCTATCCAGTTTACTTACTGTGTATGTTTCCATGCTCAGGTGGCACTAGTGGTAAGAACCTACCTGCCAATGCAGGAGATGTTAAGGGATGTGTGGGTTAGATCCCTGGTCAGGATGTTCCCCTGAGAGAGGGCATGGCAACCCACCCCAGTATTCTTGCCTGGAGAATCCCATGGACAGAGGAGACTGGAGTGCTATGGTCCATAGGGTTGCAAAGAGTCGGACACAATGGAAGTCACTTAGCATAGTACAGCAAAATGGATGTTTCCACGCTGCTCTCTCAATCCGTCCCACCCTCTCCTTCCCTCAGTGTCCAAAAGTCTGTTCTCTATGTCTGTGTCTCCTTTGCTGCCTTGCTAATAGGTTATCAGTACCATCTTTCTAGATTCCATATATATGCTTTAACATATGATATTTTTCTCTTTGACTTACTTCATTCTGTGTAACAGGCTGTAGGTTCACCCATCTCAAATACATAAAAATCCGTAATTTTACCCTTCTATGCAGTCAGATATATATAAGAATACTAATTTTCAGCAGTGGCTTTAGTCACTCTTTAAGTAACTATAGTGAAAAAAATAAGCCTGAAGACAGAGGGAGGAGTCAGATCATGAATAACTTGGGTGCCAAGCTGAGGAATTTGTATTTCATCCTACAAACAATTAACTTAAATCAGATTTGCATCTTGCATTTGAATTTTAGAAAAGGACTCAAGCTCACAGACTGAGCATGTATTCTAAAAGCAGACACCACAGTTAAGGGACTTCCCTGGTGGTCCAGTGGCTAAGACTCCACATTCCCAATTCAGGAGTTCAATCCCTGGTCAGGGTACTAGATCCCACTAAAGCCACAACTAAAGAGTCCATAGGCCACAATGAAGACTGAAGAACCCAGGTGCCACAACTAAGACCCCATGCAGCTAAACAAATAAAATTTTAAAACATATATAAAGGCAGGGACACCAGCTGAAATGTATCACAGTAACTCCCTAGACTACAAGCTTCATGAGAACAGAACTGTCGGTTTTCCTCACCACTGAATCCTCAGAACCTCACACAGGTCTTAACACATAATAGACGCTCAATAAATACTAACTAGTCCTATGACAAATAATTAGCACAGAACCAAAAACAGAGGTCATGAAGATAGAGAGGGGAAGACAAAATCTCTAAATATGTAAGAGTGGGGCAATTATATTGTATACTCGTAGTGAGACAAAGGGAGAGATCTAGAATGGTTCCCAGGTTACCAGCTGGGATGACTAGATAGATAGAGGTACCCTTAAAGGAGAAAAGAAGATGGTGAAGGACAGGGACGCCTTGCGTGATGCAGTCCATGGGGTCATAAAGAGTCAGACACAACTGAGCAACTGCACAACAAAACTAGAGAGGGAATAAAGAAATACAGACAGGAATATATACTGAGTTAAGAAGCACTTGCAGACAGAT
Source organism: Ovis aries (assembly GCF_016772045.2). Classification (NCBI taxonomy): domain Eukaryota; kingdom Metazoa; phylum Chordata; class Mammalia; order Artiodactyla; family Bovidae; genus Ovis; species Ovis aries. Next base: position 43,883,111 of record NC_056071.1, on the reverse strand, counting down.
TAGTCAAAAAGCATTTGGAACTCTCGATCTATAGCTGCTCAAGGGGAACCCAGCCCTGGCAGGTTGCTAAGGTTATAGGTGTCAGTGAGTCATACTGGAAGTGTAAACTAGTTCAAGTCTGTTTCCCCTATGACATGCTGTATCCATCTTAAGCTACCCTAAGGTCTCAGTAAAGTACACGCAAGGACTTAAGCAGATGTGAAGTTGCCTCTTAAAGAAAATTTGGTCTCAGCTTCAGGGACCTCCATGACCCATCTCCATTTGCAAGAGAGATGACCTTTCATTCTGGTAAAAACACAACTGAGCATTATCTTCATCTTTCATAAGATGTCACCCCGCCATCTGCTCATCTATAATCCAAAGCATATTGTTCTGCCATCAACAGTATACGCACACTTAACTTCTCATCATAGAAGTTCACCTGGAATAGCCAAGGCCCTTAGGTTGATAGGCTGACAGCCTGAGATTTGTTCTCTGTCCACTCCTCTAAGCATTCCATAGGCTACTTTAGTATTAATGGAGCACCACATTAGCTTAGGTCCTCTACCAAGTACCACTTCAGGGTTATTCTCAGACTGCAACAAAGCTCAGCGTAAGAACTAGACACCTGAATAAAGGCCCAGTGTGTTTGCTTTTCTGGAGATACTGTCTTCTGTATTGTTCAATGTCTCCTATATAAATTTTTTCATGATACATTTTTCCTGCCTTTATTTCCAGTAGGATTTTTATTATAAATACAATAAGTGCTTATTGTTTAAAAAGTTTTTGTTTTCCCCCAAGCAATATAAAAGCTCCCATATCCTTTTCTTGCCCACACAATTCTAACTCCCAGAGGTATTCACATAGTCAAGATTCTTTCTATTGCAAGTGACAGATCTGTAATTTGATGGAAGTTAAATGCTGGAGAAGAAGTGAAGGCCACTAGGGATAAGGCAAGGAATCGAAGCAAACACTGCCAAAACCAGAGTGGTACCAAAGGCCTCAGGGAATGAGACTGGGGTGTAAGCTTCTGGTCTCTGCTGTTACATGCACGTTAGTTATCTTGGGTGGTGAAGAACAGGGCTTCACATGACTGAGGGAACATACCCTGCATCACTGTCATCCAACAAGAAAAGGGATGTTTTTTCTCTCCCTTAAAAAAATCCCAGAGAAATGCTCTGATTAGCTTGATTTGGGTCAAAGAAGGAACTGCAGTTGGCAGTGCCCAGAAACTCATGACTAAAATAGAAGTGGAGCTGTTCCCTTAAGGAAGGGGGACCCTGTTATCAAAGTAAGGGGAAAGTATGCTAGGCAGCAAAAGTGTCTGGCAACTTAATATTACCATCAATAGTTTCCTGAGTATCTTCCAAACATTTTCTCTATATTTACAAGCATATAAAAAACTTTGTTTACGCAAATAAAACATACTATGAAAGTTCCTTTTAGTTAGTTTAACAAGCAAAAAAATGTCCTTTCACTAAGTATACTTAGATGATATACTTTCTCTTGATCAGATAATGATCATTTTCTAATCCATCATTTTTTTCTTGGATATAAAGAAGCTCAGAGCTAAATTTAATGTTCAGTTACCATAACTATACTAAATCTCACAGAGTATTTACTTCCTTTTTTCATGCTTTAAATTTCTAATTCCTAGCTCACCTAGCTTTCAGAGAAGGCAATGGCAACCCACTCCAGTACTCTTGCCTGGCAAATCCCATGGACAGAGGAGCCTGGTAGGCTGCAGTCCACGGGGTCGCTAGGAGTCGACATGACTGAGTGACTTCACTTTCACTTTTCACTTTCATGCACTGGAGGAGGAAATGGCAACCCACTTCAGTGTTCTTGCCTGGAGAATCCCAGGGATGGGAGAGCCTGGTGGGCTGCCGTCTCTGGGGTCGCACAGAGTCGGACAAGACTGAAATGACTTAGCAGCAGCAGCTCATCTAGCTTTATTGTATGAATGTCTTTTATTGTAAACCATCTAAACTTCTTCCTCAAAGAAGACAGGATTTTTACAAGTTCTTCTAATACTTATTTTTCAAATTTATTATTTTTCATGATGAATGTTTATTATACAAAATTTAGAAAATAAGTGGGAAAGTAGGAGAAAAAAGAATAATCCATGTTCCCACCCCTCAATATTAACATTTTAGCGTACCACTTAATTTCAAGACTAGGAGAAACAACCAAGACATATAACCAGCTCAACTGAATAGACTCCTTGCTAATAAAAAAAAAATTCTCTGGAGCTTTTGACTTATGGGGGGATCCAAGGAAAGGAAAACACTGAACAGAAAAAAAGATCTCTGAAATTTTGACAATGGTTGTCCAGAATCTATTCTCATAAAATTAGTACTAATATAGAGTCTATTAATCCATTCTCCCAAATGTAGTCAATCAGCACCTAAATTAAGATAGAATTGAAAAACAAAATGCTGCCTTTTTGTTAAGCTTCTGCAATTGTATCCAGCCACAAAAATAAGTGGGAAAATTATTGCAACTAAAACAAAAGGTCTTATTTTTCTAGGTTTCACAGCCAAAATAGTGTTTTTAAACACATTTAATAACTGTATTAGAAACCTTCAGATTCCCAATTATGTAAAGTTGTTAAGGTGACAGTAACAAAAGACCAGTCCTAGAAAAACTTTGAGAATCATGTGCATACCTGCCCTCCCTTAAACTCTGACTCTAAAAGAAAATTAAGTAATCACACCAAGTGTTTTTAAATCTGTATCAGCCAGCTTGGACTGCCATAACAAAGTGCCATGGACTAAATGGCTTATGCTTATTTTGTCACAGTTCTAGAGATGGGGAGTCTGATATTAGGATGCCAACATGGTTACCTCCTAGTGAGGCCTATTCTCCTGACATAGATGGCTGCTTTCTCACTGTGTGATCACGTGGCCTTTCCTCAGTACATGCACACAAACAGAGAAAGCTCTGGTCTCTTGTCTTAAGGAACACTAATCCTATTGGATCAGGGTCCTACCATTATGACCTCACTTAACCTTAATCACTTCCACAAACACCTTGTCTCCAAATAAGAGTCACATTCAGGGTTAGGGCTTCAAGACATCAATTTGGGTGGGGGAGAAATAATCCAGTGCATAGCAGCCCCTTGCTCTGATCATCACAACTTGCGTGTGTGCTCACACGTGCTCAGTTGAGTCTTACTCTTTGTGGCCCCATGGACTGTAGTCTGCCAGGCCCTTCTGTCCATGGAACTTTCCAGGCAAGAACACTGGAGAGAGTTGCCATTTACCATTCCAGTGGGGGGCTTCCCAACCTAGGGATTGAACCTGCGTCTCTTCCGTCTCCTGCATTGGCAGGTGGATTCTTTACCACTGCACCACCTGGGAAGTCATATCTCTGGCAATAATTTAATTTAGCTCTTCATATGGGGTCGCGAAGAGTCGGATACAACTGAGCAACTTCCCTTTCACTTTTCACTTTCGTGCATTGGAGAAGGAAATGGCAACCCACTCCAGTGTTCTTGCCTTGGAGAATCCCAGGGATGGGGGAGCTGCCGTCTATGGGGTCACAGAGTCGGACACGACTGAAGTGACTTAGCAGCAGCAGCATATTGAAAATCAGCATTTAGAGAGGGGTGAGTTCTTTACCTCTTGTTAGAATAATAGTTCACCCACCAATAACTTCACACAATAAAAAAGGATGTTTCTTAAAAATTAAATGTGGTATATGGTTGTGAAAAGATACATGCATATATACATGTATGTAGGTGTGTTGGTGCGTAGAGAGAGACAGAGTCAAAGTTCATCTATTTCTGCATCATCTGAAACCTTTATCTATCATCCTAAGATGTGGGTCCTAAAATACCCAATATAATATAACATAGCTAGGTTAGTAGGTAGATAGGCACTTTTCACTTTCATGCATTGGAGAAGGAAATGGCAACCCACTCCAGTGTTCTTGCCTGGAGAATCCCATGGATGGGGGCGCCTGGTGGGCTGCCATCTATGGGGTCGCACAGCAGCAGGCAGTTGTAGAGAAATCACTAGGAACTAGAATTCAGTGACCAAAGTGGGTACACATAAAAATAACTGGATTCAGAACAGACAGTGCAAGCTGAAATTACAGTACTTTGTTTTGTCCTATGTTTTACATAGTGTGCTATGTTCAAATATAGAACCAGGGACTTTCCTGGTGGTCCAGTGGTTAAGACTCCATGCTCCCACTATAGGGGGTGTGGGTTCGATCCCTGGTCAGGGAACTAAAATCCCGCATGCAGTGCAGCATGGCCAAAAACCAAATAGTCCTATTTTCTGTATGTCTGAATAGCATGTTTGTCTTTGAATTCTTTCATCCAAAGTAAATAATTAAACAACAACAACAAAAAAAAAAACATAAATCAAACATTTCGGCCCTTTCCTGGTCCTCCTACCATGGCCTGACTCTATTCAGAAAGTGTATATTTTTCCCCATGACATCTGAAGTACAATATAGAAATTCATCCCTTTAGTGAACTGGGCCTTTACCCAAGATTTTTATTTTGCATTTAACAAAATAACAGCAAATTTCAGGTATTAGAAGGATCGAAACAACCTCTTCTATTCTGTTGTCCTTAGAACACCATCTTTTATTCATAGCTTCTCTTGTGGTGCTAGGAGGCAGATTCTGTTGCTATAGCAACGCCCTGCATATCCTTGGGGATAGCTTACAGTTTTACTTTTTTTTTGAACAACAAAGAGCCATTGATACTACATGTTGCCAAAGGTTACAAAAGTTGAATTCTAAAATGAAAATATTTCTTCTATAGAAGTGGTACACCATATGCGTCCCACAAATTCAAAGAGATATGTAAGGATATGACCTTTGTGTGAACACTGATGAATCTAGTATAATACTGTTTGGCTTCAATGGATTATTCACAGCAGAAGTAGTTGAAGTGTATGCCTTGTTTTCTAAGACTACTGTGGGGGATAAGGGGTTTACTCCCAGTATCTGTTAAGATCCAGGAGCAGGAAAGGGAAAAAAAAAAAAAATCAAAGGTACCATCACTTACATTTTGTTACTTTGTAATCACCTTCCCTTGCCCACCCCCACTAAAATGAACTGCTATATCAAAATCCAATTACACTTTGACAGTAAATAGATCCTTAAAGAGTGGTTGTGACTGAATCCTTGTTCCTCGGGATAGATATTAAATATATGAGAGTCTCAAGAGCTCTGAAATCTGTATTCTTAGCTTCATTTTAACTCGATTCTCTTCATCTGTGAAAAAATAATATTCCTTAGCTAGCTGTTTTTTAAAACTAGGAAAAAATATTTCTTTTCAAGTATCTTTTCAGGATAAGTTATCTCATCCCCCTAGAAGTCTGAAGGGATGCTCTGAGAACCACTGATGAGAAGTTAGAGGCTCCAAGGAATCACTTCCTGGGGAAACAGCTACAAGAACTTATAAAGGGTCTGGAGGTAGGAATCTGGATTTTTCTTCTTAACAGGAGAGACAGCTACAGACTGAAAAAATGCAGATAAGATGCATATCTACATACATATACGAGGAATGATGTCAATCTCCTCCACTCACTACAGCCTGGGCAAATTCTCCTCCTAGCAAACCAAGCAAACCCCACAATTCAAGGCCATTTATTCATTCATTTATCAATATTTATTTACTAAGTACATGCTACATTCCAAGCCACTCAAAGGCTTTTCAAATGTTACTAAATGCCTGATTGTACTCTTGAAGAGTTAATCTCTAATTCAATAAAGTCTTTTTTGGTATAGTCTTTATAGCGACCGTATGGAGAAATCTATTAAAAATAACAGACTCACAAGGTAATCAGAGCTAGCAACACAAGCTCAAAGATAGTGTTTCTAAATACCATCTCCCACCAAAAGGAACAAGGTTTCCTTAGAGAACTGACTGATTCCAGAAATGACTGGGATAGGAAAAACACAAGGTAGACCAGAACATCTTATTCAAGAAAGGAAGGAAGTGCTTAAACATCGAGAGAGTCATACGGAAACACACTGGTGCTAGTCTGACGAAGCTCCCGCTGGCCACATCTTGAACAATTTGATCACCGTGAAAAATGACAGAACAGGTCATAGTACAATTGATGAAAAATAACTCCATGAATCCATCATGAAACTCAGAAGGAGGAGAAAATATGGTAGAGGTGGAGAAGGAAGAGGAGGAGGGAAGGGGTGGGGAGAAGAAAGCTCAGTTTTACAGAACACCATCTGTTATAATTGAATTGTCTTTCATCCAAAGTCCATATGTTGAAGCCCTAACTCCCAATGTGACTGTATTTGAAGACGGGTCCTGTAGGAAGGTAATTAAGGTTAAATGAGGTCACAAGGGTATAGCTTTAACCCCACAGGACTAGTGTTCTGTAGAAAGAGGAGAGTAAGACACCCCAAACAGTTCTCTCCCTCCCCAAGTCACAAAGAAGAGGCCAGTGAGGACACCTTGAGAAGATAGCTGCCTACAAGCCAGAACAGAGGATTCACCAGAAACCAACCCTGATGACACTTTGGTCTTGGACTTCTAGCTTCAAGAACCATGAGAAAATACATTTCTATTGTTCAAGCCACCCAAGCCGTGGTAGTTTGTTGTGGCAGCCTGAGGCAACTAATATACCAACTAATGAATGTCAAGAAAATGATAGAAATAAAAAATCTCTATTTTCAACCCACAGTGTAAAAATCATAACAGATGCTAAAACCAAAGGGTAAAAAATTATTGGTTTTAAAATATCACCACACAGGTTAACTGTACAACAGGGACTTTAGGCAAGATACCAACTTAACCAAATGACCAAACTTAGCATCACAGAGTTGGACACGAAGCGACTTAGCAGCAGCAGCATCACCGATAGTGGGGCAATCTGATATGAACGTCGTGATGGATCCACTAAGAATTATAGACCTGCTGTCCAGTATCCTTGCCATGAATATTTAATCTGTATCTAATAATGAGAAAACAATCAAATTCCAAAAGGGGATTTATACAGCATTTAGTGTCCTATTCATTCAACTTTCCTGTGGTTTGGAATTTCTCAAAATACTCAGTTTAAAAATAAGAAATGTAAATGTATAAAGGTTAAACATTTTATGGCACACAGCTCACCCTAACTGCTACTGACCAGGCACCTACCAAGACCAAACTGTACAACTTAATGGTTAGAGACATGGATGCTGGTCCCCATAGACCTACCTTCCAAGCCTGTTGCACAGACCTTCCACAAGTATCATCAAGCCTTAGTTTTCTGCGGTAAAATGAGAATACCACCTAAGTGATAAGCAGTTGAGAAGATGAAATGAGGCAAATAAACTATCTGGCACACAGGAGACAGTGATTATTATTACCCAGAAGGATGAGGGTAGGAATTGGAGGCTATTTAGCCACCATTACATACGCATACTCTGTGGTCACCTCTCTCACTTACCAATCAGTTACTAATAACAAGTGACCTCACTGCATTATTAGTAACCATTTTTGTGGCAGGAGTGTTTTGAACCACATTAAAAGGCAAGGTCCAAGTCTTAACTCTAATGTCTCTATCTCCCAAAGGACCCTGTACCATGTTATATGGTAATTTCTGATCTATGTGCGGTGCTAGACAAGTGCTTCTCAGCCCTGGCTATACATTGGCATCACTCAGGAAGCTTTTCAGAAAAATCTGATGCCTGGACTCTACCTCCACATATTGTTATTTAGTTATTAGTCTGGGGTACAGACAGCATATTAAAAAGAGACATTACTTTGCCAACAAAGGTCCGTCTAGTCAAGGCTATGGTTTTTCCAGTAGTCATGTATCGATGTGAGAGTTGGACTATAAAGAAAGCTGAACATCAAAGAACTGATGCTTTTGAACTATGGTGTTGGAGAAGACTCGAGCGTCCCTTGGACTGCAAGGAGATCCAACCAGTCCATCCTAAAGGATATCAGTCCTGAGTATTCATTGGAAGGATTGATGCTGAAGCTGAAACTCCAATACTTTGGTCACCTGATGCGAAGAACTGATTCACTTGAAAAGATCCTGATGCTGGGAAAGATTGAGGGCAGGAGGAGAAGGGGACAACAAAGGAAGAGATGGTTGGATGGCATCACCGACTCAATGGACATGAATTTGAGTAAACTCCTGGAGTTGGTGATGGACAGGGAGACCTGGCATGCTCTGGTCGATGGGGTCACAAAGAGTTGGACATGACTGAGCAACTGAACTGAACTAAGTCTGGGGTAGGACCCTGGCCTCAAGATTTTTTAAAATTCCTAGGGCGATGGGGTCACAAAGAGTTGGACATGACTGAGCAACTGAACTGAACTAAGTCTGGGGTAGGACCCTGGCCTCAAGATTTTTTAAAATTCCTAGGGTGATTGTAAAAGCTCATGTTTTGTTTGTGTATCTCCTTAGTGAAATGGCACCAGCCATTGCTGCCAACTTTATACCCTCTCTGGAGAAAACTAGAGTGTAAGGTAAAGCCAGGTTTGCATTTTGACGTCATCCTTCTCATAGGAGCGATGCTTAGCCTCGCGTCTGAGAGAGAGTAGAAGCCAGTTTCAGACAATCTGTCAGACTTTTATGTAGGTTTTATTAGTGAAGAAAAACATCTTTCTCTACCCTTCTAAGTTCTTGACTGGGACCCCTATAACAAAAGACAGATTTAACAGGGACTTCCCTGGTGGTCCAGCAGTTAAGACCCTGTACTTTAACATCATGGGCCACAGGTTCAACCCCTAGTGGGGAAACTAAGATCCCACATGTGGGACAGTGTGGCCAAATTTTAATAATAATTTTAAAATAAATAAATGCTATAAATCCAAATTCAGTTCAGTTTAGTTGCTCAGCCATGTCCAACTCTTTGCAACCCCACGAATCACAGCATGCCATGACTCCCTGTCCATCACCAACTCCCAAATCCATATGAGTCATCCACACACAAAAAAATATGGTAATGAAGTTTAACTCACATGGAAAAAAATTTTTTTAAAGATTAACAAAAGAAAAGCATACAAATTTATTTAGCATACTTTTCATGTGACATGGGAACCTTCAAAAGGAAGACCCAAAGAAATGGTTAAACCTGAGCATTTTTATATTAGGTCTGATTAAGAACAGAAAGTCATGAAAAAGCATCAGAGGACAAAGGGCATGAAGCAAGTAAATAGGGAAGCTTAGCAATGGCTGTTCATTCAGAATCCTCTCTGGTTCCTAGATCTTCAGAGATAAGGATGCTCCTTTCCTCCAGATATAATGAGGGCATCTCTAACATGAAATTTTTTATCTACTTCAGGGGAAGGTCAGAAGGTCCTTCTTACACATGCTGGTTTCTCAAATTCCTTCAGTTTAAAGTACTCAATATGACAATACTCGTATTTGGCAGCAGTGTGTCCTGAACCCCATCTGCTAACCTAAAATGCGACATAATTATGCTTTACTTTATCAAAATTTATAATTACACCTAATGTGGCTCTTTTTTCAGTTGATGAAAACTGTAAAGGTGACTTTTCCTAAACCAGAAGTTTGGGTGAAGTTTCACAGCAGAATAATCATCTAAACAGCAGAAATGTAACCATAATATTACAGTATTTGATAATTTGGACTTCTACAATTCAGAAAATATTTTCATATGTTTCCTAGGGAAACTGAATCAGAAAGCAGACCATTTGAACTCTAAAAGAAATGGAAATGCGTGGGATCAGAAATCAGAATCAATGAGTATCAGAATATGAGAATAAGAACATGTTAGCACATACATCTAGCCAGTGGCCGATGCTGAAAAAGAGGCATTGGTTGGAATACTGAGTATGCCCCTTCCCACAATCCTCCACCCACAGTGGCCCCTATGGCTGTAGATCTTAGCTGCAACCCTAGTAATATGATTTATCTAAGTACCATTTCCCTGCCCTTGGCTGTGCCCTTACAGACCTTGAATTGCTGGAAAAGCACCATGTGTCATCAATAAAGTATAAAGGGAAAGACATTCACAAGGCATAGTAAGATACAATTACTAATGATGGTCTTGCTTCTTCAAAGGAACCAGGTTGAGACCACTTCCAAAAACTATTCAATTTCCCACTTAATAGCCAGGTAACCATGGGCAAGTCACTTAACCTCTCAAAGTTCAAGTTTCCTTGTCTGTCAAACAGAGATGATAAAGTACTTATTTTATAGGATCGTTATGAGGATTCAGTAACAGAATGTATGTCAAATGTTTAACTCAGTTCTTCATACACAGTATGAAATGGAAAATTATTATTATATTATTAATATAATAAACCCAAACCCAGCAGTTTCTTACATGGAAAAGTAAAAATATGGAAACCCAAACCAACCTTTATACCCATTAATTGATGTATGAGAAAGCTTTAAAATTTCCATACATATGACCCAGCAATCCCACTGCTGGGCATACACACCAAGGAAACCAGAATTGAAAGAGACACATGTACCCCAATGTTCATCGCAGCACTGTTTATAATAGCCAGGACATGGAAACAACCTAGATGTCCATCAGCAGATGAATGGATAAGAAAGCTGTGGTACATATACACAACGGAGTATTACTCAGCCGTTAAAAAGAATTCATTTGAATCAGGTCTGATGAGATGGATGAAACTAGAGCCGATTATACAGAGTGAAGTAAGCCAGAAAGAAAAACACCAATACAGTATACTAACACATATATATGGAATTTAGAAAGATGGCAATGACGACCCTGTATGCAAGACAGCAAAAAAGACACAGATGTGTATAATGGACTTTTGGACTCAGAGGGAGAGGGTGGGATGATTTGGGAGAATGGCATTGTAACATGTATACTATCATGTAAGAATCGAATCACCAGTCTATGTCCGACGCAGGATACAGCATGCTTGGGGCTGGTGCACGGTGATGACCCAGAGAGATGTTATGGGGAGGGAGGTGGGAGGGAGGTTCATGTTTGGGAATGCATGTACACCCGTGGTGGATTCATGTCAATGTATGGCAAAACCAATACAGTATTGTAAAGTAAAATAAAGTAAAAATAAAATTTTTAAAAAAATTTTTTTAATAAATAAAATTTCCATACAGTAATCAACTAATTCATCTCAACTTTGCTTTAACAGTATCTTCAAACAAAATTTAGATATCTAAAGTCATTATCCTTTAAAATCCAAAGACTTTATTGCTTGTAGAAAAGATAGCTCAAGATTTTACAAATGAATTCCCATTCTTTTCACCATAAGCCATGCCCTCCAAAAATAACAGAGGTGACATGATAGTGGGATCACATCCACTCATTGCCAAGACATTTCTAACTAATAATAAGGCATTTGAGATCTAAAAATTTTAACTGTAAAGAAAAACTAATCAAACTCATCAAGAAGACCTAAAGAGCCTCTTGATGAAAGTGAAAGAGAGTGAAAAAGCTGGCTTAAAACTCAACATTCAAAAAAACAAAGATCATGGCATCCGGTCCCATCACTTCATGGCAAATAGATGGCAAAACAATGGAAACAGTGAGAGACTATTTTTCTGGGCTCCAATATCACTGCAGATGGTGACTGCAGCCATGAAATTAAAAGACGCTTACTCCTTAGAAGGAAAGTTATGACCAACCTAGACAGCATAATGGAAAGCAGAGACTACTTTGCCGACAAGGGTTTTCCAGTAGTCATGAATGAGTGTGAGAGTTAGGCTATAAAGAAAGCTGAGCGCTGAAGAATTGATGCTTTTGAACTGTGGTATTAGAGAAGACTCTTGAGTCCCTTGGACTGCAAGGAGATCCAACCAGTTTATCCTAAAGGAAACCAACTCTGAATATTCCCTGGAAGGACTTATGCTGAAGCTGAAGCCCCAATACTTTGGCCACATCATGCAAAGAACTGAATCCTTGGAAAAGACCCTGATCGTGGGAAAGACTGAAGGCAGGAGAAAAAGGGGACGGCAGAGGATGAGATGGCTGGATGGCATCACTGACTCAATGGACAGGAGTTTTAACAAGCTCCAGGAGTTGGTTATGGACAGGGAAGCCCAGCATGCTGCAGTCCATGGGATTGCAAAGAGTCGGACATGACTAAGCAACTGAACTGAAAAGGATGCAAATGAGAGGAAAACTGCTGGGTAAGACAACATGGAAGAACAATGCACTAAAGAGTTGGCAACTGGAGGAGAAAAAGCAATTTGACAGGCTTGACTGGAACAGAAGAGAAAATTTAGTGATTACCTAGCCACCAGGGAAATCCCAATATGAGGTGAAACAACTTCGAAACCTAAGGATTCTAGCCTTTAACAAAGAAAGATCTATTACTGTTGTAATGAAACAATTCCCACGAGACAAAGTGCTACTTTTAAGCCCAGATACTAAGTGGGTCTCTGGCAAACTACTAAACCTCTGGAGGCCTCAATCATACTATGGCTACAATCGGCTAAATGGACCCAGAAGCCCTCACCCTCATAAAATTCTGCAAGTCAAAATCACCACAGCAGAGATCCCATCTGCTTCAATTAAGACCCAGTGCAGCAAAATAAATAAATAAATGTTAGAAAAAAAAAAAGTGGGACTGAAGGAAAAGGAAGAATCATACCTTGAGATCATATCCATTGAGTCATATACCTTTATATACCTTGAGTCATATCCATTTATACTGAAACAGAATGTTTTCTACCATAGTCCCTCTGGCCTGCAATGCAAGGCAGACTCTTAACCATCAGACCACCAGAGAAGTCACTCAGTCACACTTTTTAAAATAGAATACTTCCCACATAAAAATCATTCCCTTACTTATGACAGGATTTAAAACAGACACACACACACACACACACACATTCTTCTCAGCTCCTTTTATGGAACAAGATTACAGGTATTCCTAGGTTCCCCAAATCTCACAAAACCAAAATTCTGAATATTTTAAAACATACTGCTATCTCAAAAAGTTGTAAAAATTCTAATCATTTACATAAAGCTGGTTTGGAATAAAGTATTCATATAGTTATTAAAAAACCATCTTGAAAAATTACAGAACACTTTTCAAATTTCACATGCATCTGAGTATTAGTTCTTTAGACATTTACATTGATGATATATCTAAACACAGGATGAATGTCTCTCCCATAGAATTGAGAAGCAACAGTGTAGGGTTAATCAGTATTAAGCAAGCTGTTATTATAATTAATCATGTAGATCACAAATGATTCCTTAAGCTTTTTCAGTTATTCTTTTGTGTTTATGCAAAATTTCAAAACAATGTATTTTTTATCCTACATCTTAAGAGTAAATATGAAATCTACTAAAATTATACTAAACATGCACAAATTCTGGTTCCCAAAGCACACCTTCTGGTCCCTTTAGACCCTGAAAATAACTCAGAGTACCAGTGACATTGGGAATGCTGCCCACGATCACCTTTCACTTTTAAGCATGCTTTTTCCAGTTCAGTGTTGCAACTCTTTTCTTCTCATTCTAGTTATCGGGGGCCTTTTCTAAGTACTGCCAAATAGGAAATTACCACAAAGACAAGTGGAAGGAAAAAACATTTTTAAAATAACTTCACACACCGCCTGCAATTCTGGTAAATGCCTTCCTCTCAGAGTGTCAGGGCATTTTTGAGATTTCTGTCAAATAGCTCTCGCGGAGCAGCCCCACAGGGATCCGTGTTGCCTTTGCAGCTCAGTCATCAAAAACTTTGACTGGCCCATGTCTGCTTTTGTCCACTTCTGACCTACATGTTCCTGTGAGGGATATCTTTGTCTCACTTTTCTTTGGTCACTGAGTTCATGTACCTCAATAGGCTAAGTCTCACAGTCCATTAACGAGAATTCTCAGCTCAGCCCCAGGCCACCCAGAAACCCTGGTTGCTGAATGGCTTCACTGGTGGCCCATTCAGATGTGCTAATGTCGGGAAAAAGGGTTGAATGGGGCACCAATGTACACCATTGCCCAGGCAAAGTGACTGGTCTTCTAATAAAGCCTCCCCCGGGGTGATGTTAAGCAGAGTTATCAATGGTGCCGAGGCTGAGCCAGGACTAATGCTCCAATCATGCCATCACCAGGTGGCACACATGCAGCCGCTTCGATACGAAATCACAGTGCAAAGTTCACTGGCAATTCAATCCTCTCTCCAGCTTCCAACCTCCAGATGAAAGTGTAGTTAGGTCTCCTTCCCTTTCTGGTTCCTGGGCAAGCTTGCAGAAGACATTCTGGTTGGGAGAGGAAGTGGGTACCACTTGTTTTCAATTGTTCTGAGGTTTGCACCCTCCTCTGAGCAGCTTTCTTAAAGCCCTTTTCTCATAGAAGCAGAGAAAATATTGCCTCAGGTAACACCTCCAAAGCACTCAAAGGGCCTTTTAGTTCAGCCCAGGAATATTTTGATTATGCAAAACAGATGTTACATTATGGCCCTGGGGTGCAAATTCTCATAAGAAAACATCTTGAATTGCAGCTAATTTTTGAAGGTATGATAACCAAACCAAGTCTGCAGCACCTCTTTCCCTAGTCAGGGCAAATGAAAGATAAAAGAACAATAGTTGAAGTAGCTCCTAATTTTTCCTTCTAAGCAGGTATGTCTGAGAAGAAACAAAAGGAACCAACCAGTTAAAATGTTCACTTTTTTTCCAAACTCACTTGACAACCCTTGGATTTCCGAATTATTCACAAACACACAGCATTCCCACTCACCAGAATAGTCCAAAATTAAGTCCCACTATCACTCAAACTTAACACCAAGATGAACCACAGCACTAAAACAATGACCCATAGAGTTAACACAAGTTGATAACAGAAATTCTTAAGCGTGTCTTACAGAACAGAGAAGGGAATAGCTTGTTAAAATCCTTTCTTCATTGATTAACCTCAGTTTACTTAGCTTTTTTCCCCCCTTTTCTTTTTTCTCTTGAGTTGCATACCTCCCCAGCTTCATACAGTCCACTTGGTTTACAGGAACCTGTAGTCAGCTCCTGTGCAATGCAGACCAGCTGGGGCAGGTTGAGACCACGGACCGTAAAACTGAGCCTGCGCGGACGTCTTACCCCGCCCCCACCTGGTGACGTCAGAGGACTTGAAAACTCCATTCTCCAATCATGGCTCAGCGCCTCCATTTTGATATGCAGAAACAGCCAACCTAGATACACCTGTGTAGAACACCAATTACCTCACCTTTTCCCCTGCCTCCAATCAACTTCCCCCCTTCCCCTAAGACCACCCTGCTCGGTCCATAAATATCCCCACCCCCATACCTTCAGGGAGGCTGCTCAGAGACTTGCTTTCCAGTCTCCTCGCTTGATTGCTTTGTCAATATACTCTTTCTCAGCTGTAAACCTCATTTTTAATCTGGGGCAGGTGGGCCAAATGAATCTAATTTAGTAACACCATGGGCCAAATATACCTAATAGTGGTGACACTGCTGCCTCCCAGATTCTTAATCCTTAAACCCTTGTGACAGTCTCCTGAGCCAGGTCATAATCAGAGCAACCTCAGCCTTGCAGGAAGGCTCAACATTCTGCTTGGCCCCTCACTACAAGCCAGACATATGAAAACGCTTCAGTTCTTTCAAACCATTTTTTCACTCTTAAAAAATGAATAGAGAATCTTACCATCACATCTTCCCCAGTGTGGAACTCATTAATTTGTCCATAATTTCTTATAATGGACATAGATTATTTTTATACTTGGAAAAAGTTATTTTTTAAATAGAAAAGTCACTTAGTCTTCAATCTTCTATTGCTCAGAATTGGAATTTTTGTCCCCAGTTCCCTAAGAATATACTTGCATAACATGTTAGTAAGAGAAGCAACTGCCTCAGTTTAAACGAAATGAAATACAAGTCCACTGAGAAAAAAATTTCCTGCCTATCTCTCTTCATAATTTCCCTCCTTCTTTATCACATTTAACACGAAGCTATTTAAGGTGTAAACTTAATTTTTTTTTTTTTTTAATCTATGGCTTCTTGTCAGAATAGGTGTTTCTAGAGTCCATACTCCTCTAACTGGGATAGCATTTGAGGGAACCTACTTAGGTCTTGATCCAGGACCACAACCATGTTATGAGGTGTGTGTGTGTGTCTGTGTCTGTGTGTGAATCACTCAGTCGTGTCTGACTTTGTTTGTGTGTGTGTGTGAATCACTCAGTCGTATCTAACTCTTTGTGACCCCATGGACCATAGCCCACCAGGATCTTGCTTTAGGACCACAACCATGTGATGGGGTGTGTGTGTGGGGGTGGGTGTGTGTGTGTGTGTGAATCACTCAGTCGTGTCTGACTCTTTGTGACCCCATGGACTGTATGTAGCCCACCAGGATCCTCTGTCTGTGGAATTCTCCAGGCAAGAATACTGGAGTGGGTTGCCATTTCCTTCTCCAGGGGATCTTCCTGACCCAGGAATCGAACCCAGGTCTCCTGTATTGCAGGCAGACTCTTTACCATCTGAGCCACCAGGGAAGCCCCATGTGATACTGTAGCTCTCCTGTTTTGGTTCCTCTGGTATACTGCCAAGTAGAGAATATAATGGTCCCTTTAAAAAATAGCAAACGTAAGTGAAAATAGGGTTGGGTTCATACCTGGCCCTCTGACTGGCGTTATTTCTCTCATCTTTATTCCTTATGTAGATCAGCTTAAGGAGTCAGAACCTTTACAGCATTTTTTAAAAGATGCCTCTGAATTTTACTTTCTTCACTGCCTCCAAAGAGGCTTCACAGAATGCCCAGAAGAACCAGCCAATCCCTCAGCTGTCCCTTTGCTTACAATTCCTTCCCTCCTCCCTGTTGTCCCCTGCGCTACTTCCCCTCCCCTAACCACCCGAACTTCGCTTTTGAAGGCATCCTTGACTTCAGAGAAGTTGGAGCATGCCACGAATGTCTTCTTTCTCTATGGCAGGCTAATAGAGATAATGGGCCCCTCGGGAGAGAGGAAGCTTAGGAAAGACAGAGATTCCTTTGGACACTTAAGGGACTTATTGACAAGGCTCAGCAGACTTGGGTTAACAAATGAAAAAATGGAAAGCAGCTGAGGTCATTCCACGAGCCCCTTTTTGTTATCAGGAAAAGGCGGCTGGGGGTTGCTCTTCTTGCTTAGCAAGAGGAGGGGAGATTGTTGTTGCCAGGGGAGCAATTTTTAAAATTATCTTTAGGTCATTTATTGAAGACTCTAAATAAATGTTTACTAATTAAGACTATACCCAGGAAAAGCCGTATTTTTGCTTACTGGACAGAAATGGAACAAATGAATGAATTCTAGTTAAGTAAGGAAAATTCAATATCAATTATTTCATAAGTTAGAAAGCAAGTATTTAAATGCTGCTGCTGAGCAAATCAGAAAGAATTTAGCAGAAACCTTTTTTTCCCTCCACCAGTCTACATTTTTCTCTGGAGGTAAAGGACAAAGTTACTCTCCCAATCTCCCTAACTTCAGTAAAGAATTCTTTATAACATTCCTTTGATGTTAAAACCTGTCCTTTTCTTACATGAACTAGATAACATATGTAGGGACTTAAGAATGTGTCTACCAATCTGTCTCTTCAGAATAAAATCTGCCTCCATTAACCTTTATGCTGGAGCTCATTGACCATTGTTCTTATTGGATCTTAACTCCAAAATTACTCAAACTTGCCACCTCCTTTCCAAAGAATGACTGAACTGGAGGTTGCAATAGAGAAACGTTCCAAATAGGAATTAGACTTCACATTGGCTCTAATTCTTCCTTTGTGGCGACATGGTAGCCAGATGTTGAGGATGCTGGTGAAGGCTGCATAACCATCCTTCACATAAACAGCCCAGTTTGGAAGGCAGAGGGAATAGATTTTGATCCCAAAGTACAAAAATAGCATAGATCACATTTAAGGCATTAATACAGATACATAATGAACATTCTTCTGTGTATTCTGTTATTGTTGCAAGCAAGTGGTATTTATTGGGGGAAACTTGTATTTTTTTTTAACTTTTTCCCTTGTGACCCTAGAGCAGAATTAGCTTGGCATTGTGTCATCTCTACTCCTAAGGGGCAAATCCCTTCACTGAATAAAAATCTTGCTCCAAGAATCATATGCTCAGCTGCTAGAATAAGAGAACTAACCTAGAAAGATGCAAAGAAGGTATGGATGCGTACTCAGTCATATCCGACTCTTTGCAACCCCATGGACTGTAGCCTGCCAGGCTTCTCTGTCCATGGGTATTCTCCAGACAAGCACACTAGAACGGGCTGCGGTGTTTGCCATGCCCTTCTCCAGGGGATCCTCCCAAACCAGGGATCGAACCCAGATCTCTGGAATTGCAGATGGATTCTTTACCATCTGAGCCACCAGGGAAGCCCCAAGCTCCTAATGCAGGGGGCATGGATGGGTTCAGTCTCTGGTGAGGGAACTAAGATCCTGGATGCCACACAGTGTGGCCTAGAAAATAAAACAAAATAAAATTTAAAATAAGTGAAAATACATAAAAATAATGATAAATAAATTTTAAAATGACAAGTCAATTATGCCAACACCACTAGCAAATTTGTCTACATTTCCAGAGTTGGCCATAAGCTGCAGATGCCATCTTTCTGGACTGCCTTTGAAGCTCTGATGTTTTTGCACTTCAAAGAGGTACCAAGACAATGGATGGGATGTAGAGTGTGGGTCCTAGTCCCCATTTCAGAAAATGTTAGGCTTATTTTATGAGCCTAAATGACTTTATTTCACTGTCAAAATCTTCCTTCACCAAAGGATTAAAACTAGCCAGAACACAATAAATTGTTAATTATGTAGTCTATAATTAAGACTTTCTACATAAAATAACTATCAATGAAGTCTCTATCTCAACTGGTTAGTGAATATCTTTATTAATTATGTGGCAAAACAAATAGGAGGGCCTTTAACAAAATTATTTCAAATCTACTGTCACTTCCCTTTCTTGTAGCATTCTTAAAGACTCTTTATCATCATCAAATGAACCTTCTGTTCACTTCAATTCCATTGACAAGAACTGCAAGCTCCTGTGTTAATTCTATGTAATAAATCAACACTTCTAAATAAGATTTATATATTAAAAAATAAATATTGGTAACGTCACTGCTCAGTACAACTTTCTATATTAGAAAGGCCACATAAAGTTTTTAATCTTTTAACAGCTTAAAAAGTAAGTGGTGACTGGCACCGAAACCTAAAAGAAAGCCAGCAACAGGTCTCATGAAAATTGTGCAGAGAGCCCATCAGACATTAAGTAAATATACTTTACTTCTGTTTCCAATCCCTTTTTGTTTGGTTACCATGGCAACCTGTTTTGTGGGGGTCACTTGGAATGTATAAGAATTTACTGCAATTAGATGCTTGCATCCTATTGGCCAGTATGAGTAGTAGTGAAACTAGAAAGAAAGAAAAGAGAGCAAAGGCCCTGATGAATGTGGACAAAGCCAACGTGAACTTTGGGAACCAAAGAAAAAATTTGTAAGCCTAATTATCTTTCAGAGCTATTTTCAAAGTTGTTCTTAATAAAACATCTGCATCCTCTAGCCCGTGATTTCTCACCTTGTTGACCTTCCAAACTACTCTTCAGCAGTAAGACATATATTGCACTTGATTGTATTTTTGTTATTCTTTAATTGTTTTATGCATATGGCTTATGCCTTTAAGAGATTGCAAGAGTCTGTTCATGGTAGGGGCCACATTTTAAACTTTTGAGGCAGCAAAAAGGAGAAACCCATAGAAGGGGAATTGCATGTGATGGGTTGGGGTCTAGGTTCTGAAACCAATGCATTGTACAGCATTTAGCCTTGTCCCTTTAACCTCACTGAGTCTTGATTTCTTTTCTTAATTGATTTTATTGAAGTATAGTTGATTTCCAATGTTGTATGAATTTCTACTGTATAGCAAAGTGATTCACTTATATATATTCTTTTCCATATTATTTTCCATTGTGGTTTATCACAGGATATTGAATATAATTCCCTATGCTACACAGTAGGAGCTTACTGTTTATCTAGTCTCTACATAATAGTTTATATGTGCTAACCTCTCAGTTTCTATAAGAGTCACCATTTAGGGATGTCATTTTTAGATTATTTTCTTCTCTCTGCAGTGTTAGGCCTATGATATACTATTTATTTCCGGAATTAAGTTTTAATTGCTCAGTCTTTTCTTTTAAAATTCTGTCTTAGGCAATCCTAAATATATAAAGATAACTGCCTTTTTTTCAATACTCACTTTGTTATGGACTCTTGGACTGTAAATTTTAAATCCATAATTGGATAGAGTGAAGGTGTTCTACTTCTAAGATGAAAAGAGGAAGTAAGTTAAATGTCTAGTTATATTCAGAAAAAAAAATAATAACAGCATCAGTACATGCTCAAAACCTTGCTTAGCCTGACTCATGAGAGGCAAAGCTACATTACTGTTGTGTATCATCCAGGTCTAGAGATTCTGAATGACAGAAATTGTTTACTTACAATAGCCTCACTGTGGTGTGTGTGTGTTTTTATCTGAAAAGTATCTACTAAAGTTTAGACCTATCACTAGACATATCAAATGATTTCAAATCTCAGCTTGATTGTTTACAATTCAAAGATTATCTAAACTCCCCTCCACTCACTATGATCACTCCAGATGCTTTAAGCCCTTGTTCAGCCTGCTCAAGGAGGTTATCCACTCAGGCTTTATTTCAACATCTTCAATGGCAAGAAACCCACCATGTCCCAAAGCCGGTTTCATCCCATGTTCAAGCAGCTCTGTTAGATAATTCTGCCTTATATTAAAACCAAAATCCCCCTTCCCTGTTATTCTATACAAGTCTCAGGCTAGAACTGGTCTCATGACATTGTTTGGAATTCTTTTCCTCTGAGTACATATAAGTTTTCCAAGACTTTCTTCAAGAGGCACCCAGAGCTACACACAATCCTCTGTGCTAACTGACCAATGTCATTCAGTCGTCCAGTTTGCCCAAGTTCATATCCATGATACTGTGCATATAATAGATGACTATCACCTCCAGAGGTTAATTCAACAAGCATGATTATGTGTCCGTTTAGGGCTCTGTGCTGGAGATACAAAGATAAATTAGACAACATCTCTGTTTTCAGGGAGGCAATGGTCTAGAGGAGGAGCCAAGAATGTCAGCAAATATGTTCAACAGAAGGAATGAGGGCTAAGGTGGAGAATACAGTAACATTTCAAGAGTATGTTTTTAGTGCTCTCTGGGGAGTAGGAAAGAGCCAGGAAAAGTTTCATAGAAGAGGTACTACCAAGAAATCCGTACAGAAAGAGCTATCTGGGAAGAAGCAATATTATAAGCAAAAGCCCTGACATAAAGACTCAAGATGATAAATTCAGGGAACTCCAAAAAGTTCATTATAACTGGGCATGAAATGCTGGGTGCGAAGCATGGGAAATATGAGCTCATATTGGAGAAGGAAATGGCAGCCCACTCCAGTATTCTTGCCTGGAAAATCCCATGGACGGTGGAGCCTGGTAGGCTACCGTCCCTGTGGTCGCAAAGAGTCGGACACGACTGAGAGACTTCACTATACATACTCAAAGAAGCATTTGAGTATGAGAACTTCTCTTTTAATTGATTTTTACCCCAAGAACTAGTCAAATATTAAGCATTACTAATATATCATTTGAATTGACACTGGCACCCTCAATAGGTTTAAATGTCAAACTGTCACATATCACAAACAGTGACATGTAAGCAAAACAACTTGAAAGAAAAATGGGAATTCCACACATGAAGCCCTGGACAGTTAGTCATCACCATTTTGTTTTTATTTAAAATGCTGCATATATTAGCTACTTTAAAGTAAATAACCCTCACAAATTAGACAAGTGACTTTTGAAAGATCTCATCAAAGAAAGCCAAAACTAAAAACTCTAATAAGATAAGTAAAATAAGAGTTAAAAAAAAGGGAGAGCTAATCCTTCTACTCCATGTAGAATCTAAAAATACTAACGACACATTCAAATCTGTTGTCATTGACATATGACTTAAGATACGAATTTACATGTAGAATATGAAGACCTTACAAAGTTTACTAAACTCAATAGTTTATAAGCCTCTTTTGCAGAGTTTTTACTTAATAACTTTGGTTCTTTTCTTCCTGCCTTAGGAAACATGGTCAAAAGCATTCTCAAGGCCATGTGGAGACCTCAGCAGATGATGCAGGGACTCCAGCCAGAACTTTTTGTTGTTGTTCAGTCGCTCAGTAATGTCTGACTCTTCTTGACCCCATGGACTGCAGCACACCAGGCTTCCCTGTCTTTCATCGTCTCCAGGAGCTTGCCCAAACTCATGTCCGTTGAGTCAGTGATGCCATCCAACCATCTCATCCTCTGTTGTCCCCTTCTCCTCCTGCCTTCAATGTTTCCCCAGCATCAGGGTCTTTTCCAGTGAGTCGGCTCTTCACATCAGGTGGCCAAAGGACTGGAGCTTCAAGTTCAGCATCAGTCCTTCCAATGACTATTCAAGGCTGATTTTCTTTAGGATTGACTGGTTTGATCTCCTTGCAGTCCAAGGGACTCTCAAGAGTCTTCTTCCTCCTGTGGACATCTTCCAGCAGCACCAGTGTCCCTGTATCTGAGGCTTCCCTCTAGATCTGCAAATAGGTAGGCCAAAAGTGTGTGTCAGGTGTGTGCAGGCTCAGTTGCTCAGTCGTGTCTGACTCTTTGCAACTCCATGGATTATAGCCTGCCAGGCTCCTCTATCCATGGAATTTTTTACTGGGTGATTAATGTTTAGTCAATGACAGACAAGAGTCAGAGAATATTTACTCTGCTTCAAGTGGAACAACTGAGAAAAATTCTTTTTAAAAAAAAATTATTTTTATTTTTGGCTGTGCTGGGTCTTTGTTGCTCTTCAGGCTTTTCTCTAGTAGCGGTGAGCCGGGGCTACTCTCTGTTGCAGTGTGAGGTCTTCTCATTGTGGTGACTGCTCGTCTTGCAGAGCACAGGCTCTCAGGAGCATGGACTTCAGGAGCTGTGGTAAGTGGGCTCAGTAGTTACACCTCCCAGGATCTAGAGCAAAGGCTTAATAGTTGTGGCACACAGGCTTAGTTGCTCTGAGGCATGATCAAGCTCCTGTCTCCTGCATTGAAGGGTTGCAGATTCTTTACCCCTGAGCCACCAGGGCTGCTGCTGCTGCTAAGTTGCTTCGGTCGTGTCCGACTCTGTGCGACCCCAGAGACAGCAGCCCACCAGGCTCCCCCATCCCTGGGATTCTCCAGGCAAGAACACTGGAGTGGGTTGCCATTTCCTTCTCCAATGCGTGAAAGTGGAAAGTGAAAGTGAAGTTGCTCAGTCATGTCCGACTCTTCAAGACCCCATGGACTGCAGCCTACCAGGCTCCTCCGTCCATGGGATTTCCCAGGCAAGAGTACTGGAGTGGGGTGCCATTGCCTTCTCCAGCCACCAGGGCAGTCCTCAGAAAAATTCTGTACTGGCTCCTAAGCTCTCCATAGGAGTGAACCCTAGTTTCCCACAGCAGGAACTCAGTTGATAACATCTCCTTCATTGGATCACCCCCTCCTTTCTTTTCTCACATCTGCCATCCCTCATCCATGCTTCCTGGGATCTACTCCTCCCAAATAGATTACTACCACTCAAATTCTTGCCTCAAAATCAGCTTCTTTGGGAGCCTAGCCTAAGACGGTGACTAGTTAAAATGTTAGATAGATAAAGAGCTAAATATTTGAAGAAATAAGTACTAGAAAATTCACTAAACCACTGGATAAACTATAGATATTTCTAACAAGTTTCTATTTTTAATGTTTGCTAGACACTGTGTCAATAATAAAATATGTGAAGAACTTTTTTGCAAGCCAATACAGTGAAGTGTAGTGCAGAATATATGTTCTCATTAGTAGTAACGACCTCTTTTAAGAAGGCTACGTTAAGGAAATACTGAGTAGAAATACAAACTTGACTAAAAGAAAAAAAAAGGAAATCTTAAGATAAATGGAAAATGTTCATTACCTGCATCATTAAAGGCAAATTTGGGTACAAAAATGATGAATCCAGACAAATATTTTGCTGATGGCATTAATTTTACAAAAACAAATCCTTTAAAATGTAGCCCATATCTTTAAAATATTTTAAAATAACCTTTTAATGAGGTGAAAAATTATCATGCAAATCTGAGGTTAGCAGACATTTATCTCACAGCAAAGAATGTAAAAGGAACTTTCACATATAAATATGAGTTGCACATTTTTCTTTTACAAATAAACAAATGTCCAAAATTTGCTTACCTATTCTATGATGAAAGTAGATTGTCACTAGCACACTACCTAGAAGATTTTTTTAAAGTAAGCGAACACCAATCAAAATCCCAGCAAGTTATTTCATGGATATTGACAAACTAATTTTAAAGTTTTTATGGAGAGGTAAAAGGCCCACAAAACTCAGCAGTGGCCACAGGACTGGAAAAGGTCAGTTTTCATTCCAATCCCAAAGAAAGGCAATGCCAAAGAATGTTCAAACTACCACATAATTGCACTCATCTCACACTCTGGTTTTAGAAAAGGCAGAGGAACCAGAGATCAAATTTCCAACATCCACTGGATCATCAAGAAAGCAAGAGTTCCAGAAAAACATCTATTTCTGCTTTATTGACTATGCCAAGTCTTTGACTGTGTGGATCACACTGTGAAAAATTCTGAAAGAGATGGGAATACCAGACCACTTGACCTGCCTGTTGAGAAACCTATATGCAGGTCAGGAAGCAACAGTTAGAACTGGACATGGAGCAACAGACTGGTTCCAAATAGGAAAAGGAGTATGTCAAGGCTGTATACTGTCACCCTGCTTATTTAACTTATACACAGAGTACATCATGAGAAATGCTGGGCTGGAAGAAGCACAAGCTGGAACCAAGATTGCCGGGACAAATATCAATAACCTCAGATATGCAGATGACACCACCCTTATGGCAGAAGGTGAAGGGGAACTAAAAAACCTCTCGATGAAAGTGAAAGAGGAGAGTGAAAAGGTTGGCTTCAAGTTCAGCATTCAGAAAACGAAGATCATGGCATCCGGTCCCATCACTTCATGGCAAATAGATGGGCAAACAGTGGAAACAGTGTCAGACTTTATTTTTCTGGGCTCCAAAATCACTGCAGATGGTGATTGCAGCCATGAAATTAAAAGCTGCTTACTCCTTGGAAGGAAAGTTATGACCAACCTAGATAGCATATTGAAAAGCAGAGAT
Source organism: Ovis aries (assembly GCF_016772045.2). Lineage (NCBI taxonomy): Eukaryota > Metazoa > Chordata > Mammalia > Artiodactyla > Bovidae > Ovis > Ovis aries. Next base: position 43,858,011 of record NC_056071.1, on the reverse strand, counting down.
AATTACTTTGTCAACAAAGGTCCATCTAGTCAAGGCTATGGTTTTTCCAGTGAACATGTATGGATGTGAGAGTTGGACTGTGAAGAAAGCTGAGCACCAAAGAATTGATGCTTTTGAACCGTGGTGTTGGAGAAGACTCTTGGGAATCGCTTAGACTGCAAGGAGATCCAACCAGTCCATCCTAAAGGAGATCAGTCCTGGGTGTTCTTTGGAAGGACTGATGCTAAAGCTGAAGCTCCAGTACTTTGGCCACCTCATGTGAAGAGCTGACTCATTGGAAAAGACCCTTATGCTGGGAGGGATTGAGGGCAGGAGGAAAAGGGGACGACAGAGGATGAGATGGCTGGATGGCATCACCTACTAGATGCACATGAGTTTGGGTGAACTCCAGGAGTTGGTGATGGACAGGGAGGCCTGGCATGCTGAGATTCATGGGGTCACAAAGAGTGGGACATGACTGAGCGACTGAACTGAACTTAACTGAAAAGGACCAGGCTAGCCAACACAGTTTTGGAGAACAGAGTTACAGGACTAATGAAACTAAACGTCAAGACTTGCTGTAAAACTGCTTATTAAGACAGTATGGAACTGGCAAAAGAATAAACAAATAGATCAAAGGACAGAATAGAGAACCCAGAAATAGACACACATAAAGATAATTGGTCTTTGACAAAGGAGCAAAGGCAAAACAATGGAGTAACAAAGGAGTAAAGATTATATTTTAAACTAATTGTAAAAAAAAGAAAAATAAAATAAAATAATTGTGCTGGAACAACTGGAAATCTACATGCAAAAAAAAAAAATTAATCTAGACACAGGCCGACACCTTTCACAAAAATTAACTCAAAATGGATCATAGACCTAAATGTAAAACAAAATACTGTAAAACTCCTAGAAGATAATAGGAGCAAACCTGGATGACCTTTGGCATAGTGATGTCTTCTCAGATACAACACCAGAGACATGATCCATGAAAGATACAATTGATAAGCTGGACTTCTTTAGAATTTAAAGCTTCTGCTTGGCAATAGACAACATCAAGAGAATTAGAAGACAAATCACAGACTGGGAGATAGTACTTTAAAAAGACACCATCTGATAAAGGACTATTATTGAAAATATACAAAGAACATTCAGCAAGAAAACAAACAACTCAATTGAAAAGTGGGATCTGAACACACGCCTCACCACAGAAGACATATAGATGGAAAATAAACATATGAAAAGATGTTCCCCATCCCATGTCATCACGAAAATGCAAACAATGAGAAACATAAAACCATAATGAGATAACACTACACACCTATTAGGATGGCCAAAATGTGAAACGCTGACAACACCAGCTGTAACCTTTGTGTAGAGTTCTACGTTTGGGTCTTGTGCCTCAAAAACCAACAGTGCCTCCTCAAACAGAGAAAAATCCCTTTGCCGTTTCCTGCTCTACTTGTAGATGATGCACGCATATGACAATATAAACCAAACACATAAACTAACTTACATGACTGGACATGTGAACACACGTTCACATCTTTGAAAGTTCACAACTTGAAGGTTCATTCATATGTGGATGACTTGCTGTAATACTAAATGAAAGAGGCCAAAATGAAATGGCTACATATTGTATGATTTCAACTATATGACATTCTGAGAAAGGTAAAACTATGGAGACAATAAAAACATCAGGGGTTGCCCAGAGTGGGGGATAGAAGAGAGATTAATAGAACAGAGAGGATTTTTTAGGGCACTGAAATACTCTGAACGGTATTAGCATGGATATATATCATTATACTGGAGAAGGCGATGGCACCCCACTCCAGTACTCTTGCCTGGAAAATCCCATGGATGGAGGAGCCTAGTAGGCTGCAGTCCATGGGGTCACTAAGAGTTGGACACGACTGAGCGACTTCCCTTTCACTTTTCATTTTCATGCATTGGAGAAGGAAATGGCAACCCGCTCCAGTGTTCTTGCCTGGAGAATCCCAGGGACGGGGGAGCCTGGTGGGCTGCCGTCTGTGGAGTCTCACAGAGTCGGACACGACTGAAGTGAATTACCAGAAGTTAGCATATTATTATACATTTGTCAAAACCCATAGAATATACAGCATCAAAAGTGAACCGTAAGGTAAACCATGGACTTTGGGTTACTATTATGTCAAAATGTTCAATTTTAATGTCAAAAATGTTCATTTTTGGTCAAAAGTGTACCATCCTGGTGAATGATGTTGATAATCGAGGAGGCATTGTATAGGGGGTTATATGGGGAATCTCTGGACCTTCCTCTCAATTTTGTTATAAATCTAAAACTGCTGCAGAAAAATTGTCCTTAATAAATAGACTTAATCTGTCCTTTCAGAACAAAAATGAGAGTTTAGCCATGAGTGAGAAAGAAACAATTTTCCAAAAGAAACATGTATGGACAGAGCATATTTGAAATGGCACCATTTCTATTATTATGCAATTTCATTAGCAAAAACAATGTGAGTGTTGTTCTCACACCTGCACACTTAAAAGCACAAAAATGATTTTCTAACATTCTCAAATTTTGTAAATAAAGGATTTCATGGGAGCTCTTTTTGTTCAAAAAAAAATTAAAATGTAATGCCTTTTAGTTAGTTCACAAGAACAACTGATTGAAATTATGGAAGTTGGAAATGTATTACTCAAATTTTAGAAAAAAAGGTTGGATAATTGTTGGATGGGACTGAAAAATACAAACTGTTTTAATCATAGCCAATGATGCATTTCTATTTCTTTTTGTTTTTCAAGTACCCTGTGTTTAGCCACTGCAGCAATCAAAAGCAAGTATCAAAAAAACAAAACAAAACAAAAAACTGAACCACAAATCCCTGTATCAAAAAAAATTTAAGTCAAGTTTTTAAAAATTAATGAAGCCTATTTAAATGCATTGCAAAATAGATGTTCTATTAATAAATGATATTTTGAATGAGTTAAATTCTTAGAGTGCCTCGTTTTTTTAAAAATTCTGTTTTGTGTATGTTTTATCATGCACAAAATAAATCTTTATATATGTACATTTATATTTATATTGGATATACATGTTCCAAATACTGTTATGGATAGAGCACAGGTAATGGAAAGGAAGAATGAAAACCTATGGAAGCATTTAGAGTTGGGAAATAAGATCATATTTGTGTTTTAAGAATACATACCCTAGAAATTGTGTAGCTAGTCATGCAAGTTTGGAAACTGACAAGCTAGGAGACTGAGAGTTGAGTAGGATAGAGAACAGAGGAGCCCGGCAGGCTACAGTCCATGAGGTCACAAAAGAGTTGGACACAACTTTGTCCACGACCGAAAAACAACAGAGTAGGCCTAGTTCCAAATAGGAAAAGGAGTACATCAAGGCTGTATATTGTCACCCTGCTGATATAACTTGTATGCAGAGTACATCATGAGAAACGCTGGACTGGAAGAAACAAGCTGGAATCAAGATTGCCGGGAGAAATAATCAATAACCTCAGATATGCAGATGACACCACCCTTATGGCAGAAAGTGAAAAGGAACTAAAAAACCTCTTGATGAAAGTGAAAGAGGAAAGTGAAAAAGTTGGCCTAAAGCTCAACATTCAGAAAACGAAGATCACGCATCCGGTCCCATCACTTCATGGCAAATAGATGGGGAAACAGTGGAAACAGTGTCAGACTTTATTTTTCTGGGCTCCAGAATCACTGCAGATGGTGATTGCAGCCATGAAATTAAAAGACGATTACTCCTTGGAAGAAAAGTTATGACCAACCTAGATAGTATATTCAAAAGCAGAGACCTTACTTTGCCGACTAAGGTCCATCTAGTCAAGGCTATGGTTTTCCCTGTGGTCATGTATGGATGTGAGAGTTGGACTGTGAAGAAAGCTGAGCACCGAAGAATTGATGCGTTTGAACCGCGGTGTTGGAGAAGACTCTTGTGAGTCCCTTGGACTGCAAGGAGATCCAACCAATCCATTCTGAAGGAGATCAGCCCTGGGATTTCTTTGGAGGGAATGATGCTAAAGCTGAAATTCCAGTACTTTGGCCACCTCATGCAAAGAGTTGACTCATTGGAAAAGACTGTGATGCTGGGAGGGATTGAGGGCAGGAGGAGAAGGGGACGACAGAGGATGAGATGGCTGGATGGCATCACCGACTCAATGGACATGAGTTTGAGTGAACTCCAGGAGTTGGTGATGGACAAGGAGGCCTGGTGTGCTGTGATTCATGGGGTTGCAAAGAGTCGGACACGACTGAGCGACTGAACTCAACTGAACTGAGGCCTAAAACAACATGATAGCAAGGGAGAGAGAGATGAACAACGGCTAACAGGAGAAACAAAGACAAAACACGGAAAACCAAATGTATGTGGGGATAAGGAAAAGATCTGAAATAAGGATGACTTGACTCGATAGCTAGGGGCATAGGTAATTTCACTGGTAGTGGAGTACTTACGAAGACAAGCCCTCCCAGACAAGAAATATCAAGAGAACAGTGGATTTAGGAGAGAAAGCTCATATATCTGTTGAATCTGAATTGCTATGAGATAAGTATTGATATCAGAAGGCTGGGCTTCCAGAGTTAAGAGTTTCAGCTTATATAATTATACTTTATTTCTTGATTAATGTGGCCTAAAAATGATTGTTTTGCTTTATTTGGGGAAGGAGAAGGGTCAGTTATTTCATCCTGTTAATTCATACTGAGCTTAAAATTAACTCTTAAATTTTTTACATGTGGTAATGTTAAGGCATTTCTCTTATACTGTGTTTTTGTCATTGAGTCTTTGGACTTATGAACAAGGCTTCCCCCTTGTGCTTATCCTATTTCATTTTGTTCAAGACAATCCATCAACTGACTCATCAAGTGCTGTTTGGATAGTGACAACTATCAAGCCCATCAGAGTCTCCAATTTTATTTCATCACTTGCTGCTGCTGCTGCTAAGTCACTTCAGTTGTGTCCGACTCTGTGCGACCCCATAGATGGCAGCTCACCAGGCTCCTCTGTCCCTGGGATTCTCCAGGCAAAATAGCTTCTGTTAATTGAAAATTGTATTATTTCATTTTGCCCCTCCTGGCTCCCAGGCACCTGTTACTGAGTTGATTGGTTCACCGTATCCTATTATCAATATCTGCCCAGCTGCTTTTTATTTTCTGTTGTTGTTGCTGCTGTGTGCGTGTTCAGTCACTAAGTTGTATCTGACTCTTTGCGACCCCATGGACTGTAGCCCACTAGGCTCCTCCGTCCATTGAATTTCCCAGGCAAGAATAATGGAGTGGGTTGTCATTTCCTTCTCCGGGGGATCTTCCCCACCCAGGGGTCGAATCCACGTCTTCTCATTGCTACGCAGGTTCTTTACCACTAACTCACCAGGGAGGCCCATTATTGCTGTTACTCTCCCTTATACAACATTTCCAATCCCACTTATCCTCCTTAAAGCTTCCCTCTACCATATTGGAACTGCACTGGAAAAAGAAAGAATTAAGGGCTCTACAACCTTTACTTTCCCATTGATTATAAGGATGTATCTCTTCATTTATTCAGATTCATTCATTAATTCAACAAATATTTCTTCAGTGTCTACCATGTCTCAAACTCTCTTCTAAAAGCTATGATCAGGGCTTCCCCGGTGGTTCAGTGATGGGGACCCAGTGCTTTCATTTCTGTGGGCCTGGGTTTGATCCCTGACCAGGGAACTAAGATGCCATGCAACATGACCAAATAAATATAAATAAATAAATAAATAAAAGCTGTGATCATATTAGACAAAAGTTTCTTTGGGCCTTTTCATAGAATTTTAATATTTTTCTACAAGTATTTTCTACATTTCATTAGATCACTTTCTAGATATTTCAAGTTTTGTTGCTATAATGAAGGCACAATTTCCATTATTTTTTAATTGACCAGTGCAAATATAAAAGAACTCTGTTGATGTTTTTGTTTTTGTTATTGTTGGTCTGCTATCCAGCACCTCATTGAACTCTTCCATTTGTTTTAATACACTGCTGGTTGTTTTAAAGTTTTCTGTGTCTTTCTTTTTTGTCCTTAACATTTCTTACACCTTTGTCTTGCCTTACTACATTGGCCAATGGCAATTACTTTTGCAAGAATTCACAAATCACTCTCTTGACAATTTAATACAAATCGATAGTGACTACCAATTTACAGTTTATAAATTAGCGTTTCTTCTTTTTCTGGGAAGAAAGTCTGTTCAATTTTCTAGAACCTCTTTCTCCTCAGAATCTTTTAAAAAAAATCTCAGTCCACATTGTACTGCATATGTGAAAGTTGCTAAAAGAGTAGATCTTAAAATTTCTTATCCCAAGAAAAAAAATTCTGTAATTATGTATGGTGATGAAAGTCAAACAGACTTCTTATGGTGATCAATTCACAATATATACAAATATCAAATCATTATGTTGTACACCTGAAACTAATACAGTGCTGTGTACCAATCAAACCTCAACAACAAAAAAACTCAGCCCAGATTTTAAACAATTTTCTAAGTGAGATTTTGTGTACATTCCCTGAGACTATTTTATCTGCCTAATGTCATGTTTCAATTTGTCTTCTAAGAGATTCAGGTAAAGACTCTATAATAGCAGCTATAAACATAGGTTAAATATATTTAATTCATGTCTAGCAATCGATGTATTCCTATCACATTATTATCCTCAGAGTTGGCCCCTCCAAAACTGATGAGTGGAAAAAGAATGGAATGCATCATAAGGACTATAGCGTGCATGCGTGCTCAGTCACTAAGTCATGTCTGACTCTTTGCGACTCCATGGACTGTATCCCACCAGGTTCCTCTGTCCATGGGATTCTCCAGGCAAGAATACTGGAGTGGGTTGCCATTTCTTCCTCCAGGGAATCTTCCTGACCCATGAATTGAACCCATGTCTCCTGCATCTCCTGTGTTGACAGGAGGATTCTTTACCATTGAGTCACCTGGGTAATGACAGATTTTAATAAGACAACAAATATTATAATAAAAGGATGAGGGCTCTGAAGCTGAAGTTAATTTAGTATGTCATGGTTGCTGCTGCTGCTAAGTCGCTTCAGTCGTGTAGACAGCAACCCACCAGGCTCCCCCGTCCCTGGGATCCTCCAGGCAAGAACACTAGAGTGGGTTGCCATTTCCTTCTCCAATGCGTGAAAGTGAAGTCGCTCAGTCATGTCCAACTCTCAGCGACCCCATGGACCACAGCCTACCAGGCTCTTCCGTCCATGGGATTTTCCAGGCAAGAGTACTGGAGTGGGGTGCCATTGCCTTCTCCGATGTCATGGTTAGTTCAGAGTAAAATCAGTAGTTAGTGCCTGATTTGTGCATACCGTGTGAAGAAAGAGATAACCTCTGTATGATCATTTTGTTATTTTTAAAAAGCACTAAATTTTTGTTCAGTTGAAAATATTTTCAGAATAAACGTATCTGGTCATTTCATGGACATGCCACATTTGTTTATGAATCAATTATTGTAAATGAGATTGAATTATTATGCTTCTTTTCATTATGCAAACTCTCTGTATCATTACACTTTTTGGTTTGGGGGTGCTGTATTTCAGTGTCTGGTGATATTGACACTAAAACAAATACTTGGCATATATTTGGAGTGTACTCAGAATAAAATTTAAGTGGTTTGTTGTGAAGTCAGGAAAATTGTTGAGACAGCAAACACATAAACACAGATTTACTCAGCTAATACATGTTACTATCCATTGCTTGGGTAAAGAAATTTACTAAGAAATATATATATATATATATATATATATATATATATATATAGAGAGAGAGAGAGAGAGAGAGAGAGAGAGGGGAAGAAAATATTTGAGCAGAGTTCAAGGTAACAGTTACAGAAAAGCTGCCATATGAATAGGAATCAATAAACTGACCAACATTTTTCTCTCTACTTTCTGCCAGAGAGACTATTATAAGCAAAATGACAGAAATGGAGAAGGGGAGAAATGCATATACTACACGTAGAGTATATTCTCCAGGATTATATTTCATTTTTTAAGTGATGATGTACTTTTTCATCTTCACAAGTTTGAATCACCTCCCCTAATAAAGTTTATTTATCATTTGCAATGACCACTTCCATACTCAGTCAAAAATAATGATAATTACATCAAGAAAATAGCAGGTGATACTCCTGACTTTAGTGTTTGCTTTCCAAGAGATGTAAACCACTCATTTAATTTTTTTCCTGCCATCAATTTAGTTAATAATTTGGACCATTCAATATCTCCATTAAAAAACCATAATGTGACTATAAAAAGGATAAGAAAAACTCTTACTAAAAGGAGAGGCAAGCAGCAGATAAGAACAGAGCTGGTTAAAAGCACTAAAAGCAGAAATATTTACAGATCATTCATCTTCAGCTTTTTCTAGAGCAACAAATCCAAACAGTGCTATGCCTTCTGTTGCTTTCTTTCACTTTACAGATGCTGAAAACTTTCAAGTTTCTATCTCCTAGAAGTGGGATAGGAAAAAAAAAGCTGGTTATTATTCCTAAACCCATTGAAATTGCATTTGTGGCATCAAAATGGATTTTTTTTAAGCAGGATGTTGGATTGACAGTAAAGCAGCTGCTCTGCAGCAAACGAAAGCAAAAATTAATAAGAGACCTTAGCAAAAGAAAGACTATTGGTTTTGCACACCCAGAGCAAATTGGCTGGATTTAGAAGAGCACACTTTGATCTTTTCCAGACTAATTACTGCTCTGTGGTTTGACTGTTTTGTGCATTAGTTGCCCTTCATACAAAACCGAAACTGCTGTGGTACACAGCTGTAATACAAATGAAAATTTGACATTCAGTAAACAAAGCATGGCAAGGGTCATTCTTTTAGCACAATAACTGCATAATACAATTTTAGAATGCCTTTTGTATACAAAAAATTACACATTTTAAGGCAGTTTTGAACTCAGAGTAGGCAGTCAAGGCTGTTTGTAAAGGACAGAGAAATTGCTCCCAACTCTAATCTATAAATACAGATTGAAAACAGTTTATTTCAACATTGTAGAAATGCTGAGGAATTTACATATTTACAGAAATAAATGTGTCTGTTTTTAGAAGATGGTTTTTCATTTGTCTATAAGGTTAATTGGGAGCAGATTTCTTAAGTAGCTGTTTGCAGTGGCAATAATGGTGTTGATTCACCAATTTGATTCTAGATTTGCTTCTGGGAAAGAATTCAGATTATTTTATGTATAGACTCTATATTAAAGTATTTCATGCTTTCTTTATGTGTTTCAGAAAATGTAATGAATTAACATTTTCAACAACTACCAACATTGAAGAACTTTCCATTTTTCATTATTTAAACATCACCATAATTATTAAAGCATAAATCTCTATCTGCATAAGAAATACATTTACCTTATAACTGAGTTTTCCTTCAAAAAGGGCCTGACTTTATGTAGTTTGTATTTTTAATGTATTTTGACAATCACTCTAACAAACTGTACAATAACTTATCATCATATTCCCAAAAATAGAACAAATATATTGAAAGGCTTTTATAATACTTGACTCAGTTTGTATTTAAGCCAAATTAACCTTTGGAGCTAGCTATACAAATGTTATACAAATTTTTTTTCCAACACACATATTTATGCAACTTTGAGAATATCTATAAAGTCAAACAATTTGCAATAATCCCATTATTTAATGCTGAAATATTTGATTAAAGAATTGACCTATCAAAAAACATTGCTTTTTGCTTTGTTTATGCTTTGTTTCAAATGTTTCAAACATTCGAAAAGAGGTGATTTAAAGAAGATTAATGATATAGTTTACTCAATTAACTGTTCATTAGAAACTGAAAAAAAAATTTATCCAGGATTAATTAATAACCAATAACCATAACCAAGAGAGTATACCATGAGTGTTGAAAATACTGAATTCTTCCATTCAACCATTTAAAAATACCACACATTAGATGTTGAGCAAGTTTTATTTCAGTCATTATTTCTTTAATTGCTACATGATTTATAGAAATTTTATGACCTTTAGAGCCTCCCCTTTTTGCTTTCAAAATTTTGCTGGATGCATTCTTCATAGACACACAAAGCTGCTTTATAAATGCCTGTTTCTCTGGCTTATTTACCTTTACCTCACAGAACAGCTATCTTGGGTGGGGGTTGGGGGGGGGGGTGTAGTTACCTATTCACAGCAAGACTTGAGAATTCAGCACAATAGATTTTCACAATATGTTTAGGAGAGGCCCAAAGCTCCAGTGCTAAGCGCCATGTGGAAAGGTAGATAAATACATAGAGGCAGAACCATAGACTTTAGCCAAGTGGCTTGAAGAATAACAGCGAATCTATAATGCTTTTCTACTTTAGCGGCAATCAAACTCAACCTCTGCAAATTAATCAGCCTGCAAAACACCAAGAATGGAGAAAAGAGGATATTGATTCCTGGAGAAGTCACTTATATTTTATTTTCCCATTAAAAATAATCACAGAATGCTATTCTAAAATGTGAACATTTTTCCCCCCTGAAGTATAAAACAGACCAGTTTCTTTTTTATAATATTTCAAAGATTATCTCAGAATGACTCCATGAAACACTTTGGTTTTAATTTTTATCATGGGAGAAAATTATTAAGTATAGCCATAAAAGCATTATTGGCCATGCACTTTTTTCAAGGGTGTTAGTGTCCTGGGGTTATAGTGATTTACTGATGATACTGTTCACTGTGCTTTCTTTCCTATGACCATTGACTCCTTAATGTCCCTTTCCATTTACTTTTATCCTCAGTTGTGCCTTCAGGTTTGGAAACTATCTGCAAAGAAACAAGAAATTTTAAATTAATTTTATTTTTTCCTTTTTAAAATAAGTTTCCTGGTTAAACACCCAAACGAAAGATCCCCTTCTGACTTACCTTAACTCATAAATCTAAAGCAAATATGTTCATCGGGTTAAAAATTTTTACAACAAAACTTCTAATTCTGAAAAACGGAAGTTGGGTTTTACTTAGCAGTGGAAGCTATTTTTCATGTTTCCATAATTATCCTATAAAACAATAAATATTTCTTTCACGTGCTATACAATCAATTACAGCCTTGTGATTGAAAGACTTTTTGAATACCCTCCCCGCCACAATAGTTAATGTCCCAAGTTTGTGCTTGGGAGTTATTAGAGTCACAAACACTGTTTTAAATTTTAAAAACACCTAATTAGATGGAAGCCATTCATAAATAGCAACAAGCACAAATCAGAATGAAATAATAAAGTCTCCATGTCTGTCCTCTTTTCCCACAAGACTCTTAGAACATTTTGTCCCCAGGAAAAAACTGACATCTGTCAGCTAGCTAGACATCTTTGTTGAGTAAACTGGCGACCACCGTCACTAGCATGTTTGGGTGTAAAAGAACGGCAGCAACTGTCATCCACAGCGAGAAATACTCCCTAAAGCAAGACGTCCGCCAGGTCATTCCGAGACCAGGTCATACTGGTCATGCCGCTCTGCTTCCTTCTGGCAAGAACTTAATTCCACCCAGATCAAGAGAGGAAAAAAACTCTCAACCTCTGGGTGAAACGTTTTTGCAAGATCTCTCATTTAAAAAAAAAAATTCTTTTCATTTTCTTAAGGTTGGAGGTTACAGGATAGTTTTAAAATGGACTTAACACTTGCTGATGACTGAGAAGATTAAAGGCAGAAATGGCTAAGACTGGATGGCAGGGTCGCTACCAAAGGCTTCGTACCACCACTCTCTTTTAGCCTGCTTTTCACTCCTGTATATTCAGATGTTCCTCAACTAGATTTGAAAATTTCAGGATTTATCAAGAGCCAGATGAGAAGATAACAACATATTTCAAACATTTCCTCATCAAATGAAGGTTGGTTATAGAGCTGATTGGCCTTTTACCTTAGGGAAATTATTTCACATTTCTCTTTCTCATTTATAAAGCGGGGTAATAGACAGTTTGTGGAATAAAGCTTCACAAGGGCAGATGAATGAGACTGTACCTTCAAATGGTTTAAAGTCAGGAACAATTTGAGTAAAAAATATTACTTTTCATACATTGTGATCTTACATCAAAGCAAGGGGAATATGCTGCTTTTTCATTTGAACAAATCCAGTAGCAATCATGCTTATTAAATCCTTGTAAATTGTTCTATGATAAAAGCTGAAAGTAGTGTATAAAGTATAAAAATATAAAATACTACACTTGTAATAATAATAGTAATAGTATTAAGTGCTTGTGTGTGTGTGCTAAGTCATGTCCGACTCTGACTGTAACCCACCAGGCTGCTCTGTCCATAGAATTTTCCAGGCAAGAATATTACAGTGGGTTGTCATTTCTTCCTCTAGGGGATTAAGTACTTATCCTGTACCAAACAGTATATTCTACAAGGGTTTATTTACCATCACAGCAACCTTGGGAGATAAATGCTTTTGTGTGTGTGTTAGTCACTCAGTAGTGTCAGATTCTTTGCCACCTCATGGACTGGGGCCCACCAGGCTCCTCTGTCCATGGGCTTTCCCAAGGAAAAATGCTGGAGTGGGTTGCCATTTCCTTCTCCAGAGGATCTTTCCCGACCCAGGGATTGAACCCAGGTCTCCCTCATTGCAGCCAGATTCTTTACCATCTGAGCCACACCCTAGGGCTGAAATGTTTTTATCACCATTTTAAAATGTGTACACCTAAGACCAAAGGACCCCAAGTCACTTGGCTGTTTCACACAGCAAGAAGGAGAAACTAGGGAAGAAAGAAACAAGGTCTGTCTGATTTCCAAACCCCAGCCCATGGAACACCCTGCACTGTGTACAGGATGGCTCTGGCAATGATGTTTACCTTTTTGCTACATTAGATGGCAATATGGTGGTTTTGTCATGATTGACAATTTATACTTTTGAAAATGCAGATGCTGTTATGAGTTAAAAAGTTGAAACATGGCATGTTTTGTTCATAAATTTATTTTTTCTAAATTACTCTTCTAGTGCAGCATTCGGAGAAGGCACTGGCACCCCACTCCAGTACTCTTGCCTGGAAAATCCCGTGGATAGAGGAGCCTGGTGGGCTGCAGTTCATGGGGTCGCTAAGAGTCGGACACGACTAAGCGACTTCACTTTCACTTTTCACTTTCATGCATTGGAGAAGGAAATGGCAACCCACTCCAGTGTTCTTGCCTGGAGAATCCCAGGGACGGGGGAGCCTGGTGGGCTACCGTCTATGGGGTTGCACAGAGTCGGACACGACTGAAGCGACTTAGCAGCAGCAGCAGCAGTGCAGCATTTACCTTTAGAGGAAAGGAAGTAAACAATGGATCCCAGGAGAAATTACTTTTGTTCTTATTTTGTTGTTTATATGAGTACAGTAAGTGCTAGAAACACAAACCAATTACATCATTACTTGTTAACTAACAGTCACATTTTTAAGTGTTTAGTGCTAACCTTTAAGGCACCAGAAAATATTGCTAACAGTGGCACTGTAATCACATCGTTGTGTATTCAAAGAAACATATAATCGCCAACTCTGCATATGAAATTTCTAACCTGGAAAGTTCCTGGTATGAAAATAACAGCTCTAACAGTAATTCACTAAGTCATCTGAGTCAAGAATTTATAGTTAGTCATAGTTCAGTCACTCAGTCGTGCGACACCAAGGACTGCAGCATGCCAGGCTTCCCTGTCCAACACCAACTCCTGGAACCTACTCAAACTCATGTCTATTGAATCAGTGATGCCATCCAACTATCTCATCCTCTGTCGTCCCCTTCTCTTCCCACCTTCAATCTTTCCCAGCATCAGGGTCTTATCAAATGAGTCAGTTCTTTGCATCAAGTGGCCAAAGTATTGTAGTTTCAGCTTCAACATCAGTCCTTTCAGGGACTATTTAGGACTGATTTCCTTCAAGATCATCTGGTTGGATCTTCTTGCAGTCCAAGGGACTCTCAAGAGTCTTCTCCAACACCACAGTTCAAAAGCATCAATTCTTCAGTGCTCAGTCTTCTTTATAGTCCAACTCTCACATCCATACATGACTTCTGGAAAACCATAACCTTGACTAGATGGACCTTTGTTGACAAAGTAACATCTCTGCTTTTCAATATGCTATCTAGGTTGGTCATAGCTTTTCTTCCAAGGAGCAAGTGTCTTAATTTCATGGCTGCAGTCACCATTTGCAGTGATTTTGAAGCTCCAAAAAATAAAGTCAGTCACTGTTTCCACTGTTTCCCCATCTATTGGCTATGAAGTGATGGGACCATATGCCATCATTTTAGCTTTCTGAATGTTGAGTTTTAAGCCAACTTTTGTACTCTCCTCTTTCACTTTTCATCAAGAGGCTCCTTAGTTCTTCACTTTCTGCCATAAGGGTGGTGTCATCTGCATATCTGAGGTTATTGATATTTGTCCTGGAAATCTTGATTTCAGCTTGTGCTTCCTCCAGTTCAGCATTTCTCATGATGTACTCTGCATAGAAGTTAAATAAGGAGGGTGACAATATACAGCCTTGACGGACTCCTTTTCCTATCTGGAACCAGTCTGTTGTTCCATGTCCAGTTCGAACTGTTGCTTCTTGACCTGCATACAGATTTCTCAGGAGGCAGGTCAGGTGGTCTGGTATTCCCATCTCTTTAAGAATTTTTCACTGTTTGTTGTGATCCACAGTCAAATGCTTTGGCATAGTCGATAAAGCAGAAGTAGATGTTTTTCTGGAACTCTCTTGCTTTTTCATTGATCCACCAGATGTTGGCAATTTGATCTCAGGTTCCTCTGCCTTTTCTAATTCCAGTTTGAACATCTGGAAGTTCACAGTTCATGTACTGTTGAAGCCTGGCTTGGAGAATTCTGGGTCAAGAATTTTTAAGAATCCTATTTTTCAAATATACATTCTATCATTTTGATTATGATAACAACAAACTATATTCTTTACAACAAAAGAAACTGACAGAGAAAAGCTATAATAGATGGTGAAACAAAGTGCTTTAGTTTCTTCTAAAAGTAAATGAGTGAAGTCGCTCAGTCGTGTCCGACTCTTTGCGACCCCATAGACTGTAGCCTACCAGGCTCCTCTGTCCATGGGATTTTCCAGGCAATAGTCCTGGAGTGGATTGCCATTTCCTTCTCCAGGAGATCTTCCCAACCCAGGGATCAAACCTGGGTCTACCACATTGTAGACAGACGCTTTACCCTCTGAGCCACCAGGGAAGCTGGTAAAGTACAACTTAAACTGGTTCAACCACTTAAGGCTACTTCTAACTTTTAAAATATTTTATAAGAAAAAATCAATTCCAAAGACTCATTCACCACAATTTATACTTCAGACTATTGTAATTAATTTTGGAAGGTGGTATATAAAAGAAAAAAGGATTAAAAGTTCATCTACAGTAATATAAATCTTGCTAAAATAGTGAAAATGATAACTGGAAGTTTCATTATGATGCAGAGGAAATATCTCCTAATATCAAATATTTTCCTTATTCTACCATTATAGATCTATGAAAAGCTCGGAGAAACATTAGGAGCTATGTTTTGAAGAAACTTAGTGTGAACTTTGCTAACAATGATCCAAATAAGTTTTTTGATTATTCTTTCAAGAAATTGCAGTATTTCGTGCAAAATGGTATCACTTTACCACTAAGGTAATTTTTTTTACTCATCATGAAATAAAAATCTATATTTTGCTCTTCCTTGCATGTCTCTTTAAAACCTCCAACCAGAAGAATGAGTCATATTTTAAACCATTTTCTTTTTTAATCTTCTTCACTCTTCTGTTTCTAAAGGGATATTTAGTTTTAACTAGATTGCAATTTCATTTGAAAAGACCTGAACAGGGTTTCTGGAAGGTTTTAAAGATTACCCACTGACGGTATTTTTGGCTGCCGCTGCTGCTGCTAAGTCACTTCAGTCGTGTCCGACTCTGTGCAACCCCATAGACGGTAGCCCACCAGGCTCCCCCGTCCCTGGGATTCTCCAGGCAAGAACACTGGTGGCTGCTCCTGCTGCTGCTGCTAGGTCGCTTCAGTCGTGTCCGACTCTGTGCGACCCCATAGATGGCAGCCCAGGAGGCTCCCCCGTCCCTAGGATTCTCCAGGCAAGAACACTGGAGTGGGTTGCCATTTCCTTCTCCAATGCATGCATGCATGCTAAGTCACTTCAGTTGTGTCCAATTCTGTGCAACCCCATGGACAGCAGCCCACCAGGCTCCTCCGTCCACAGGACTCTCTAGGCAAGAACACTGGAGTGGGTTGCCATTTCCTTTTCTGGTATTTTTAGCAGCTACCTTTAAAGATGCAAGGAGCTGTAAAAAATGGTACATCTAGATTTAATACAGATAATATTTGGGTCTTTGAGATAGAAACAATGTAATGGTGATATTGCAGAAAAGATAGGTAAAATGTGATTTTACACCTAACATCTCTTTGGACAAGCCGAATGTTCTTTGTAGAATTGTATTATATTGACAATACTAACTACATGAGTGAATTTCTCATACAATGACAACAGAAACCTCTGGTATTGTTTTTCATTCAAATAGTTAAATATACACAATATTATTTCATGTTACTTACAATGAGAGTATGAAACTCAAGGCATGTGGCAAAAATTATTGTCATATCATTTCTATGAAAAATAAAGGGGGAAGTATTAAACTCCTAATTTTTCAGACACTTAAAGCTAGCTAAGAAAAGCCAAAGGTAAATATAAGAACTAATAATAGCAAATTATAAATAATTAAGAAAAGTTTTTTCTTCTTTTTTTATTGTATCTATACGAGATGACAGATGCTAATTAAGTTTATTTAGTAATCATTTTACAATATGTAAGTCAACCATTAAAAAATTCATTGTTTTCCTTTGTCCAAGTACTGTGCTATTTTACAAAAAAATTATTTGGTTAATGGGGCTTCCCAGGTGGTTCAGTGGTAAAGAATCTGTCTGCCAATGCAGGGGACACAAGGGACACAGATTTGATCCCTGGGTTGGAAGATCCCCGGGAGCAGGAACTGGCAACCTGCTCCAGTATTCTTGTCTGGAAAATCCCATGAACAGAGGAGGCTGGAGAGCTACATGGGGTTGCAAAGACTCAGACAAGACTGAGCACTCACACACTTAGTTAATTCCTTATAACAATCACATGAGGTAGGTAGGCATCCTTTTTAAAGATGAAGATAAAGAAGCTTAAAATGATTAAACAACTTGTCAAAGGTCACAGGCTGACTTTAAGTCTACTAAAATCTTAAATATAATCTAGGAACTGTCCCTCATTGTTCAACAGTTATGAAAATAATGAGAAGCATAACCTTCTCAAACACACAATAAATTACAGTAACAAAATACAAATTGAGGATTTTTGCATGGAAACTTAGAAATCAGGATTTCTGGAATATATTAAATAAACATTTATTAGCAAATATATAGTAAATGCCTTCTATGTTCTAGGCACTGGGCCAGGCTTCTATGATACAACGACAAAAAAGAACATAGTCCTTGCTCTCCAAATAAGCACTACAATGGCAACCCACTCCAGTACTCTTGCCTGGAAAATCCCATGGACAGAGGAGCCTGGTGGGCTGCGGTCCACGGGGTTGCTAAGAGTCAGACACGACTGAGTGACTTCACTTTCATTTTTCATTTTCATGCATTGAAATGGCAACCCACTCCAGTGTCCTTGCCTGGAGAATCCCAGGGACAGGGGAGCCTGGTGGGCTGCCATCTATGGGGTCGCCCAGAGTCGGACACGACTGAAGTGACTTAGCAGCAAACAAAGGTCCGTCTAGTCAAGGCTATGATTTTTCCAGTAGTCAAGTATGGATGTGAGAGTTGGACTGTGAAGAAGGCTGAGCACCGAAGAATTGATGCTTTTGTACTGTGGTGTTGGAGAAGACTCTTGAGAGTCCCTTGGACTGCAAGGAGATCCAACCAGTCCATTCTGAAGGAGATCAGTCCCGGGATTTCTTTGGAAGGAATGATGCTAAAGCTGAAACTTCAGTACTTTGGCCACCTCATGTGAAGAGCTGACTCACTGGAAAAGACTGTGATGCTGGGAGGGATTGGGGGCAGGAGGAGAAGGGGACGACAGAGGATGAGATAGCTGGATGGCATCATGGACTCAGTGGACGTGAGTCTGAGTGAACTCTGGGAGATGGTGATGGACAGGGAGGCCTGGCGTGCTGCAATTCATGGGGTTGCAAAGAGTTGGACACAACTGAGCGACTGAACTGAACTGAAACAGACAAATATTTAACAGATGATTGCAATACAACAAGAGAGGTACTATAATAATTAGAATACATGTGTGTGTGCTCAGTCATGTCCAACTCTTTATGACACCATAAACTATGGCCTGCCAGGCTGCTCTGTCCGTGGAATTTTCCAGGCAAGAATGCTGGAGTGGGTTGCCATTTCCTTCTCCAGGGGATCTTCGTGACCCAAGGATAGAACCCACATCTACTACATCTCTTTACCACTGAGCCACCTGGGAAGCCCCAGTGATGAGAATAGCTAATCCTTTTTGAGGACTTATATGGTTTTTCCAGTGGTCATGTATGGATGTGAGAGTTGGACTATGAAGAAAGCCGAGTGCCGAGGAATTGCTGCTTTTGAACTGCGGTGTTGGAGAAGACTCTTGAGAGTCCCTTGGACTGCAAGAAGATCCAACCAGTCCATCCTAAAGAGATCAGCCCTGGGTGTTCTTTGGAAGGAATGATGCTGAAGCTGAAACTCCAGTACTTTGGCCACCTCATGCAAAGAGTTGACTCATTGGAAAAGACTCTGATGCTGGGAGGGATTGGGTGCAGGAGGAGAAGGGGACGACAGAGGATGAGATGGCTGGATGGCATCACCGGCTCAATGGACGTGAGTTTGAGTGAACTCTGGGAGTTGGTGATGGACAAGGAGGCCTGGCGTGCTGCGATTCATGGGGTCGCAAAGAGTTGGACATGACTGAGTGCCTGAACTGAACTGAATGCACCAGCTATTGTTAAGAAGCACTTTATCTATTTACTCAAGTAACCCTCACAGCAATCTATGAGATAGATACTACAGAGATAAAGAGGTAGGTTTAACATTTATTGGAACACAGAGAAGAAAATCTTTCACTGTCTAGAGAAGTCAGGAATTTGAGCAGAGTCTATAGGATGCATATCCCGACAAGAGGGAGTGATATACCCATCAGTATAACATAAATTATCCCCAAGGAACCCCAAATCCCCAAGTCATGATGGCTTATAACAACAAAGATTTATAGTTGTTCCCCAAACCTGTCAGCTTGGCTTTGGGACGCTTCACGTCTCCTCCCTCTGGGGCCCAGACAGAGTCTCCTTTGTCCGGATCACCACTAAGTACTACAGCCAGAAAAGGGGATTTCATAAATTATTCAATGGCTCTTTGAGTCTCTGTCTATGAGATATTAGTCACTTCTGCTCTGTTTTCATTTGCCAAAACACGTTACATGGCCATACCTACCTTTATGGAGAAGGAAGTGCCATCCTACAATATACCCAGAAGTAAGACACAGGAACATCAGGAAATAATCCTACTGCCTGCAAGGGGGTGGAAAGGGTAAGCAATCCGAGGAAAAGGACACACGCAAAGGCATGGGAGTGAAAGAGTGTTTGGCACACAGTGGTTTCCACTATAAAAGCACAGGACGCAGAAGAGAAGTGTAAGGAGGAGAGGAAAAGGTCAGGACGATTCTTAACACTCTTGGCAAGTGTCGACGTCATCTTTTAGACCATGGGGAGTTATTGCAAGATTTTATGCAGAGGAGAAATCTCAATACTACCAAAATTTTCATTCAGAAAAACCATGCTATCTGAAGCATGAAAGAAAAATTACAAGAGATTAGAGACGAGGGGACTGTATGAGGTCACTGTTGCTGTGTAACAGGTTACCACAGACTTAGCAGCTACACAAAACACATCCATTACCTCACAGTTTCTACAGGTCAGAAGCGAACTAAGTTGAGCCCTCTGCTTTCAAGGCTCACTGAGTTGCAATCCAAGCATCCACTGGGTCATCAGAGGCTTGACTGGGCAGAGTTCCACTTCCAAGCTCCCTCATGCTATCAGCAGAATTCTGTTGCTTGAAGTCAAGAACTGAGGGTTTTAGTTTCTTGCTTAAGGCCACCCTCAGCTCCAAAGGAGTCACTCACAGTTCTTTGCTACATGGGCCTCTCCACATAACCACTATTTTGTGACAGCTTATTTATTCAAAGCCAGCAAGAAAGAGTTTCTCACCTCAGGGAGGGCCCAGACCAGCTTTTAAGAGTCTCACCTGATTAAGCCAGGCCCATTCAGGATAATCTTGATGATCTACTGATTTCGAAGTCAATTGATTAAGGACCTTGAAAAGATATTTCAAGATTCAAGGTGAAAAGTATGAGATCCCAGACTGTTAGATTCAAAACTGTTTAAGAGATCCACATACACCTTAAATTTGTATGATTTGACTTTTTATTAAACTTTAATTATCAGTTTGGTCCTTTTTCTCTTATATGTAGAACTGAACTCTGACAATTCTTAAAGTAAATATTCTTTTTAAATATTTTTATCTTTAGAAGAAAAAAGTCACAAATATTTCAAATATCTGGACATTTTTGCTGTTGTTATTGTTCCATCATTAAGTCGTGTCCAACTCTTTGTGACGCTATGGACTGCAGTATTGCTGAGTTTTCCAAATTTGCTGCCACACTGAATGTAGCACTTAAACAGCATTATCTTTTAGGATTTTAAATAGCTCAGCTAGAATTCGATCACCTTCACTATCTTTGTTCGTAGTAATGCTTCCTAAGGCCCACTTGACTTCACATTCCAGGATGCCCAGCTCTCAGTGACCACACCATCATGGTTATCCAGGTCATTAAGATATTTTTTGCATAGTTTTTCTGTGTGTTCTTGCCACCTCTTCTTAATCTCTTTTGCTTCTGTTAGGTCCTTATTCATTTCTGTCCTTTATCATTGCAGGTAAGCTATTTAAAATCTTAAAAGATGATGCTGTTAAAGTGATGCACTCAATATGTCAGCAAATTTGGAAAACTTAAATAGTGGCCACAGGACTGGAAAAGGTCAGTTTTCTTTCCAATCCCAAAGAAGGGCAATGCCAAAGAATGTTCAAACTACTATACAATTGGGTTAATTTCACATGCTAGCAAGTTTATGCTGAAAATCCTTCAAGCTAGCCTTCAGCAGTACATGAACCAAGAACTTACAGATGTACAAGCTGGGTTTAGAAAAGGAAGAGGAAGCAGAGATCAAATTTCCCACATTCACTGGATCATAGAGAAAGCAAAGGAATTCCAGAAAAACAAGTACTTCTGCTTCACTGACTACACTAAAAGCTTTTGACTACGTGGATCACCACAAGTTGTGGAAAACTCTTAGAGATGGGAATACCAGACCACCTTACCTATCTCCTAAGAAACATGTATGCAGGTCAAGAAGAAGACATGGAATAACTGACTGGTTCAAAATTGGGAAAGGAGTACCACAAGGTACTCCCTGCTTATTTATTGTCACCCTGCTTATTTAATTTATATGCAGAGTACATTATGTGAAATGCTGGGCTGGATAAAGCACAAGCTGGAATTCAGACTGTCAGAAGAAACATCAACAACCTCAGATACACAGATGACACTACTCTAATGGCAGAAAGTGAAGAGAAACTAAAAATTCTCTTGATGAAAATGAAAGAGGAGTGTGAAAAGAGCTGGCTTAAAACTCAGTTCAAAAAACTAAGATCATGGAATCTGGTCCCATCATTTCATGGCAAATAGAAAGGGAAAAAATGGAAACAGATTTTCTTTTCTTGGGCTTCAAAAATTACTGTGGAAGCCATGAAATTCAAAGACGTTTGCTCCTTGGAAGAAAAGCTATGAAAACCTAGACAGCATATTAAAAAGCAGAGATGTCACTTTGCTAACAAAGATCCATAT
Organism: Ovis aries; assembly: GCF_016772045.2. Taxonomy (NCBI): domain Eukaryota; kingdom Metazoa; phylum Chordata; class Mammalia; order Artiodactyla; family Bovidae; genus Ovis; species Ovis aries. The sequence continues at coordinate 43,836,132 of NC_056071.1, read as the reverse complement.
AATCAAAGCTATGGTTTTTCCAGTAGTCAGGTACGGATATGAGAGCTGGACCATAAAGAAGGCTGTCTGCCAAAGAACTGATGCTTTAAAATTGTGGTGCCGGAGAAGACTCTTGAGAGTTCCCTGGACAGCAAGATCACACCAATCAACCCTGAAGGAAATCAACCCTAAATATTCATTGGGAAGGACTGTTGCTGAAGCTGATGCTCCAATACTTTGGCCACCTAATGCAAAGAGTCAACTCACTGGAAAAGACCCTGATGCTGGGAAAGATTGAAGGCGGGAGGAGAAAGGGACGACAGAAGATGAGATGGTTGGATGGCATCACTGACCCAATGGACATGAGTTTGAGCAAAATCCAGAGGTAATGGAGGACAGAGGAACCTGGCATGCTGCAGTAAGAGGTCATAAAGGGGGGACATGTCATAGCAACTGAACGACAATATTGTAGCATTTTCACAGCTTCCTATCAAAACAGTTGTTTTAAAACATATACATATATATGCATAGGCTAATTTATACATATTTATGCTATTTTTAAAGCGTAAAATAATTTAATGAGTATTGTACAAAACTTCAGCTTATATAACCAGAATTCCGATTCTAAAAAAATGAAAACCAAACATATTAAAAGGTGTTAGTTGAGCCAAAGGCATGCATGTCGGGCTTAAATGCAGAGACATTTAATAGCTACGTTAGAAAGTGATGAACCATCTGCTTCAATTGGCTCTAACTAGAAATATCAGACAAGTGTGCTCATTACGAGCCATAAATGTACATAACTGACTAAAGGGAGAGAAAAAGCCAGGTAATGTCAACTGATGTCTGCACATCAACTGCCCTGTTTCACTTTCAGAGATGTGAAATGTGACAAAAATGACCAATACAATTATTTCAGATTCTGTGTCAGGTGCCATATAGTTTAGCTGAAATGAGAAATAGCCAGCAATTGAGGGAGATCAGTTGAGAACAGATGTAAAACTCACTGTAAAGAGGTTGATTTCACTCCTTTAGGAATGAAAAACACTAGTTAAGAAAGTTTTGAAATAATCATTAAGTGAAGATTCAGTCTCTCAACTAATCTTTACACCTAGGAGTAGGGGAGAAAAAAGCTCCCAATTGTCACTGTTCTTCAAAAAGAAAGTTCACGAAGAATCTCTGCTCTCTAGAATGTCTAGGAATCCCAAATACTTACTGTTAAGAAATATTTTTTACATCCTGAGATTTGAAAAATGTCATATTATTTGCACCAAAGAAAACAACTTATTTCATAGAAAACAAACCATACTCCCATAAAAATTAATTTAAATAAATAAAGTGTTTCTTGTAAGCAGCATATAATTGAGTTTTACTCTTTTAATCCAATCTGGTAATCTATACCTTGTAATTTAGAGTGTTCAAACATTTACATTTCATGCCATCATTGGTATGGTTAAAGTCTATCATGTGACTATGTTTTCTGTATATCCCATTTGCTTTTTTTTTTCTTCTCTTTTTTTGTCTTATTTGAGATTGAATAAAATACATATATTTTGATGGGTATTAAATTCTAATTAACAATTTCTTCCCTCAGTACTTGAAAGAGGCTCCTCTACTATTTTCTCATTTGTTTGTTTCAGATGAGAAATATACTGTCATTTATTTATCTTGATCTACCCATTCTCATTCCTCAGTATGTAACATGTATGTGGTAGGCAGAAGAATCCCCCATACATGATTTAGATGATAGTTGTGATTGGGATTTTTGAGCTAATGAGATTTAGATGAATTTTTTATTTGTGTTAATGCTTTAATTGCAGATCTTGTGATGTGATGAATATAAAATTACACATGGGATGTGTATTGACATACTTAGGGTCCAGAAGATAGACTATGCTAGGCAGAATAATGACTTCCAAAGATGTTCATATTCTGTTCCTGGAACCCTAGAATATGTTATATTACACCAAAGAGTAATTAAGGTTGCAGTTAGAATTACAGGGAGATTACCTCATATTATCTGGGGCAGGGAAGGGGGGAGGTCCAATTTGATCACAAGAGTCTTTAAAAGTGAAAGAAGTAAAGAGAATCAGAGAAAGACTGTGGCTCAAAATGGATTTAAGACCTAAATGTGAGACTGGAAACAATAAAACTCCTAGAGGAAAACAGAGGCAGAGCCCTCTCTGACATAAATCACAGCAATATCCTTTTTGATCCATCTCACAGAAAAATGGAAATAAAAACAAAAATAAACAAATGGGACCTACTTAAGCTCAAAAGCTTCAGCACAGCAGAAGAAATAATAAAGTGAAAAGACAACCCACAGATTGGGAGAAAATAATTGCAAATGATGTGACCGATAAAAGATGAGTCTCCAAAATTCACAAACAGCACACAATGCTTAACAGCATCAAAACAAAAAACCCACTCAAAAAATAGGCAGAAGACCTAAGTAGATATTTCTCCAAAGAAGACATACAGATGGCCAATGGGCACATGAAAAGATTTCAACATTGCTAATTAGAGAAATGCAGATCAAAGCCACAAAATATAACCTCACACCAGCCAGAATGGCTATAATCAAAAAAATCCACAAATAATAAATGCTGGAGAGGGTATGGAGAGAAGAGAACCCTCCTACACTGTTGGTGGGAATGTAAATTGGCACAGTCACTATGGAGAACAGTATGGAGGTTCCTTAAAACACTAAAAATCCAGCTACCATGTTGTTCAGTTGCCCAGTTGTGTCCAACTCTGTGATCCCACAGACTGTATCATGCCAGGCCTCCCTGTCCCTCACCATCTCCTGGAGTTTGCCCTAGTTCATGTTCATTGTGTCAGTGATGCCATCCAGTCATCTCATTCTCTGATGCCCTCTACTCCTTCTGCCCTCAATCTTTCCCAGCATCAGGGACTTCAATGAGTCATCTATGCACATCAGATGACCAAAATACTAGAGCTGCAGCTTCAGCATCAGTCCTTCCTGATGGACTATTCAGCATTCAGTCCTGAATATCAGTGAATATTCAGCGTTCATCTCCCTTAAGATTGACTGGTTTGATCTCCTTGCTGTGCAAAAGACCTTCAGGAGTCTTCTCCAGCACCACAGTTCGAAGGCATCAATTCTTTGGCATTCTGCCTTCTTTATGGTCAGTGAAGCTATGAACCACGCCAAGCAGCCCCACCCAAGATGGATGGGTCACAAAAAAGAGTTCTAATAAAATGTGATCCACTGGAGGAGGGAATGGGAAACCACCCCAGTATACTTGCCGTTAGAACCGCATGAACTGCATAAAAGGTCAAAAAAAGCTACCATATGACCCTGTATCCCACTCCTGGGCTTATGTCCAGAGAAAAACATAATCCAAAAGGATACATGTACTCCAGTATTCATTGCAGCACTGCATACCACAGCCAAGACCTGGAAGCAACCTAACTGTCCGTCGACAGGGGAATGAATAAAGAAGATGTGGTGCATATATATAATGGAATATTGTATTAATATAAAAAAGAATAATGCCATTTGCAGCAACATGCAAGGACCTAGAAATAGTCATACTGAGTGAAGTAAGTCAGACAGAGAAGGAGAAATATCGTATGTCATCCCTTGTATGTGGAATCTAAAAAGAAATGATACAAATGAACTTACATACACATTAAGGCTCCTCCATGGTAGAGAAGTGCTAAAAAATCAATAACATAAATGTTTCTATATGCACCCCTGAAGGACATAAAATAGGCTATTTTATCTTAATCTGGTCTAATAAATTCATTTTAAGAATAATGCTTTAATAATGTTATCTACTAATCCAACTAAATTCCATATTCTATCAGGAGGATTAAAGAATTACATTTGGCTTTTAAAGCTCCTTTCTTCTGAGAAACTAAGACTGCTTTTCCATACAATGGCTTTAAATGTCACAGTGGCACCAATAATTTCATCAAAAGGCAATAAGCATTCCCAAATAAAGCTAAATCCCTACCCCAACCCCAGTTGTTAACATCTGCTGGAATTAGGCAAGATGTTACTTAAGATGTTACTCCTTGTTTTGTCACTTAAGAAACCCTGAGGAGGATATTGTTTAAGTAAATAAGGTTTAAGGACTGAGAGAAGGCATTCAGATACAAAACAACTAAATATTGGTAAAGTAAGTTCATAATTTTCAGATAATTTAAGGTAAACTATTTTCACACACACACACAAACCCATACAACTTTTAAAACTCATATGTCAGATATGTTCACTGTCAAGAAATTAGAAGAAACAGACAAGAATATGAATCCACCTGGGTGTTCTTTGGAAGGACTGATGCTAAAGCTGAAACTCCAACTTTGGCCAACTCATGCAAAGAGTTGACTCACTGGAGAAGACCCTGATGCTAGGAGGGATTGAGGGCAGGAGGAGAAGGGGACAACAGAGGATGAGATGGCTGGATGGCATCACCAACTCGATGGACATGAGTTTGGGTGAACTCCAGGAGTTGGTGATGGACAGGGAGGCCTGGCATGCTGCAATTCATGGGGTCGCAAAGAGTCAGACATGACTGAGCGACTGAACTGAACTGAACTGAATCCCACTCTCCAGTATAACCTCTGTTAACATATTGCTGTACATCTGTTGAGCTGGTATTTTCTGATTGTCCCCTTGGGATCCCCTCTGAATCCTGCCCACCCTGCTCTGTGTTTTATGGGTTGATCTACATGGACTGCATCAATGGACCTTTTGCAGTCTGAATTCTGGTTAAGCTCAAATGAATGAAGGACACCAGTAGGAGAGTAGGGAGAGGAAGGAAAGAAAGGCCAAGATACTCATTATGCAGCAACCACACTGTGGGAAGACTCCATCACTTTAAGAAAAGTCACAAATCCTGTCAAAAGGCCACATCAGTTCAGTTCAGTTCAGTTCAGTCGCTCAGTCGTGTCCGACTCTTTGCGACCTCATGAATTGCAGCATGCCAGGCCTCACTGTCCATCATCAACTCCCGGAGTTCACTCAGACTATAGTTCTCCCTAATAGCCTCTTCCTCTGGCTCCTTTGAGCCTCCCAGGTGGTTCAGTGGTAAAGACTCCACCAGCTAACTCAAGAGGTGCAGGAGTCGTGGGTTTGATCTCTGGGTCAGGAAGATCCCCTGGAGTAGGAAATGGCAACCCACTCCCAGTATCCTTTTCTGGATGATCCCATGGACAGAGGAGCCTGGCAGGTTACAGTCCATGAGGTCAGGAAGAAGTGGCCCAAGCACAGCTGGCTACTTCAGGCAGGCACAGATGTGGCAAGAACATCCCACCCTCCACACCCTCATCAGTTGCAGGTTCTTGTACTATATCTCATTGTTTCTCTATGTCCTGCCTACAACTTGTGAATAACCCCTACATGGAACCTGGCCCAAATTACTCAAATTGAGTGTGCCATCTGGGTCCTGCTGGTACCTTAACTAAAACTCCTGTCCAGACTTTTAAGTATCAATTATATACAAACACACACATACAAACACATATTCATGTTTTTGCAAAATACCTGCATAATTCTCTAGCGATTGTATAGCTATATCAGAATCTATACAAATTACTATTATTCAAATTTTCCAGTTCCCATTTTTCTGTTCTAAAGTGATGCAATGAATACCTATGTACATACATATATCTTTGCCCTTTTGTCTGTATTATTATCCTAGGATATATTCTCAGCAGCAGTATTTCTGGGACAAAGGATATGTGCACATTTAAGTCTTTTGATACTACCAAATAGTCCATCATACTGGCTATAATGATATTCATCTCCCCACACACCATACAAGAAGCCCAAATGCCTATTATCTCACCCACTTACAAACACTCTACCAAAACATTCTTGCAGAAAGAAAATTAACCTCTTCAATTCTATTGTATTCATACCATTAGTACTGTGCAATGAAGCTTATACCCAAAGCCAGCAAGTTGCTAGCTGGAAAACAATTCAAACATCAGTTCTTAAGTCCAACTTCAGAAATCATAAAATAGAGTTTTCTGACATCTCCTTCCCTTCCCACATGCCCTGTCCCCTACCCCCAGTAAATAGAGCCTTAAAAAAATATTTTTTTGAAGTATAGTTGTTTACAATGTTGTGTTAATTTATTCTGTACAGCAAAGTGACTCCACTATGTATCAGTTCAGTTCAGTTCTGCTGCTCAGTTGCATCCGACTCTTTGAGACCCTATGAACTGCAGCATACCAGGCCTCCCTGTCCATCACCAACTCCCAGAGTCCACTCAAACCCATGTCCATCGAGTCAATGATGCCATCCAACCATCTCATCCTCTGTCATCCCCTTCTCCTCCCACCCTCAATCTTTCCCAGCATCAGTGTCTCTTCAAATGAGTCAGCTCTTTGCATCACGTGGCCAAAGGATTGGAGTTTCAGCTTCAGCATCATTCTTTCCAATGAACACCCAGGACTGATTTCCTTTAGGATGGACTGGTTGGATCTCCTTGCAGTCCAAGGGACTGTCAAGAGTCTTCTCCAACACCACAGTTCAAAAGCATCAATTCTTCGGCGCTCAGCTTTCTTTATAGTCCAACTCTCACATCCATACATGACTACTGGAAAAACCATAGCTTTGACTAGATGGACCTTTGTTGGCAAAGTAATATCTCTGCTTTTTAATATGCTGTCAGGGTTGGTCGTAACTTTCCTTCCAGGAGTAAGCATCTTTTAATTTCATGACTGCAATCACCATCTGCACTGATTTTGGAGCCCAAAAAAATAAAGTCAGCCACTGTTTCTACTGTTTCCCCATCTATTTGCCATGAAGTGATGGGACCAGATGCCATGATCTTCGTTTTCTGAATGTTGAGCTTTAAGCCAACTTTTTCACTCTCCTCTTTCACTTTCATCAAGAGGCTCTTTAGGTCTTCTTCACTTTCTGCCATAAGGATGGTGTCATCTGCATATCTGAGGTTATTGATATTTCTCCTGGCAATCTTGATTCAAGCTTGTGCTTCATCCAGCCCAGCATTTCTCATGATGTACCCTGCATATAAGTTAAATAAGCAGGATGACAATATACAGCCTTGACGTACTCCTTTTCCTATTTGGAACCAGTGTGTTGTTCCATGTCCAGTTCTAACTGTTGCTTCCTGACCTGCATACAGGTTTCACAAGAGGCACCCAGACACACACACACACATATATATATATATTCTCTTCCATTTTGGTTTGTCACAGGATACTAGAGTTCCCTGTGCCATACAGTAGGACCTTGTTGTTATCCATCCTATATACAATAATTTTCCTAGATCTGTTTAACCTACAAGATAGAATGCGTAAAATTTTCCTTTGATTTGTTGGAAGTGGAAAAACCTATACTGACAAGCCCTACACTAAAAAAACTAGGGCAGATTTAATAAAATTTTTCATTTCTTTTAGAATCTAAAGGAAAATTACCAAATAGGAAGATTTAAGTCAATCTTATCAAAATGAACTGAATCCACGGTTGTGGAAGACATTGGAGTTAAGTGTTCCTGGGGGTCAGAGGAAACCCCAGGTGTGTCTCTTTCTACTCACAGCCTACTGTCTAATGCAGGAAACAGAATCAGATATGAATAGCCCTAAAAGGAGCTTAGAACCAGTGCAACTGAAAAATAAATCTAAGAACAGCTTCCCTGAGGAGCAAAATGAAAACACCAATCTCTAGCTAGTCAAGAAAAAGGAATATATGCAGACAGGCAGGAAAGCTATGGGGGTGCTAACCATAGATATGGGCCTTCTCTGGTGGCTCAGATGGTAAAGAATCTGTCTGCAATGCGGGAGACCATGGTTTGATCCCTTGGTTGGGAAGATACCCTGGAGAAGCGCATGCTACCCGCTTCAGTATTCTTGCTTGGAGAATTCATGGACAGACGATGGAATTTTTTTTCTTTACAAAATACTACCTACAACTCTATGCTAAAACTTTAAAAATATGTATAAATACAAGCTTTTCTTTAAAAATAGAAATAACAAGCATTACTTAACCAGATCAACATCCATGGAAGAAATGGAAAATGTCAGGGGCAGAATAGACAACGTATTAAAAGCACAGCCTTGGGCAATTCCTTAGCAGTCTAACAGTTGGGACTCTGCTCTTTCTCTGCCAGGGAAGCGTTCGATCCCTGATCAGGGAACTAAAATCTGTCCCATGGTGTGGCAAAAAAAAAAAAAAAAAATTGCTCAGTTGTGTGACTTTGTGGCCCCCATGGACTGTAGCCCACCAGGCTCCTCTGTCCATGGGATTTTCCAGGCAAGAATACTGGAGTACAGCCTTAAAATTCCATTGCGCTGTAGTCCCTCTGACCCTGGATGACCCAACTCTCTGACTCTTCCTACTGTCCTCTGAGTTTTGCTGGAAGAAAATCACAGTCAAGTAGCAGAAGAATTGATGCCTTTGAACTGTGGTGTTGAAGACTCTTGAGAGAGTCTTGGACAAGAAGGAGATCAAACCAGTACATCCTAAAGGAAATCAAGCCTAAATATTCATTGGAAGGACTGATGCTGAAGCTAAAGCTCCAATACTTTGGCCACCTAATGTGAAAAGCCTGTAAAAAGATGTTGAGAAAGAATGAGCGCAGGAGAACGGGGCAACAGAAGATAAGGTGGTTGGATAGCATCACTGACACAATGGACAAGTTTGAGCAAACTCTGGGAGATAGTGAAGGACAGGGAAGCCAGGCGTGCTAGAGTCCATGGGGTCACAAATAGTTGTACATAACTCAGAAACTGAACTACAGCAACTATGGTTGTAGGGTCATAATCAAACGTGGGCTCTCAACACTGAGAAGAAACTATGGAATTCTGTTTTTCTAGTTATGTTAATTTTCTATTCTTCACATCTCTATAACATAGATAAAATCTCTATTCTCAAATTTTCTGATTTCTGTCCCCTACACACCCTTCTCCCTAATCCTTGCAGAATCCCTCGGCAGGCAATCTGAGACTTCTGTCACAGGCCCAGCAAAAATCACACAGATCAGGGCAGAACAGTGCACTGCTATAAAATTAACCAAGTGATAGCCCCAGTCTGAGCTGCTGTGCTATGATTTTGATGTGCTATGTTTAATGGAACAGATTGACAAACTCCAGCATATGGTATGTAGCTATTAACCTGGCAAATGCAGTCTTTTAAATGCTTATGAGGAAAAAAGATCAGAAGCAAATCACATTCATTTGCAACAGCTATCAATATGCACTCATGGTCTTGCCCCAGGGTTACATTAATTCTCCTGCTCTCTGTTACAATACAGTCCAAAGGGACTCTGATTATCTGGGCATTCCACAGAATATGACGCTGGTCGCTTACATTAATGACATTTTGTTAAACTACTTGAGCCCTGGGAGGATGCAGTGGGAATCATGGAGGCCTCTAAATGCTGATAAGAAATATATGTATCAGAAAGTGGTAGATGACTACACAATCATTCAAGGACTTGCCCTGTTAATGAAGCTGTCCTGAGTGAGACTGGGTGGCCTGAGTCCTGCTGAAACATACCATCCAAGAAAAGACCAATTTATGGCACCTTGTACAATCTACTGCTAAGACGGAAGCACACCAAACAGTAGTCCTCTACAGATTTTGGAGACTGTGCATTTTGGGGAATCCAACCTTTTGGCCAGATGACTCCATACATTGCTAGTTTTGAATGGCCTCCATAGTAAGGGAGGAGTAGGCAGCAGCTGTAGGCTGTGCTCCAAGCAGGCCTGCCACATGGATTAGGATATGTCAAACCCTATGAGCTAGAGGTATCTGCGGTAGATAAGGATGCCCTGCAGTCTCTGGCAAGTCTCACAGAGGAGAGCCAGACTTTAGACCACCAGGGCTCTGGAACAATAGCAGGGAGTTAGATATCATTTGTAAAGCAGCTTTTGACTTGCTTTTAGCCCTTAATAGAGACTGACTACTTGATCATGGACACCAGAACCATTCATCATCAGTTGCATACAAGAGGAGGTAAGTTGGGGATCAGAGAGGATCAGGGAGGACTGAGCAGATCTAGAAGGCATAGATAAGTAACCAAACACATTGCCCAGTCCCCCCACTCACTTGCCTCTGAGAACCAACACCCCTCCTTCAGTTCACACCTGTGGCCCAATAGATGTTCCCTCCAATTAGCTGATAGGAAGAAACAGCCAAGGCTTCTTCCACAGGTGAGATACATAAGCATGTTGGCACAAGCTCAAAATTCATCTGGAATTAATTGCTTAAAATATTTTTATTGTAAAATAAAATGTGAAGACAGAAAAAGCCTGCAATACACACACAAAACTCAAGAAATTATTATAAGGCAAACATACTTTGGTTAAGAAGTAGAATCTTGTCAGCACCTCCAGAAGCTTCCTCCATGTGTCCCATCCCAGTCGCCACTCTTCCTCTTCCCACATGAAGAAGCTTCCCATCTGGCTTTTTCATTCTTTGGCTGCTCTGAGTCTTTGCTGTGACATGTGGGTTTTCTCTAGTTGGGGCACAAGGGCTTCTCATTGAGCACAGGTTTCTCGTGTTGCAGACCACTGATTCTAGAGAATCCAGGTTCAGTAGTTGAAGTACAGACTTTAGATGAGCTTAGTTGCCCCACAGCATGTGGAATCTTAGTTCTTCCACCAGAGATTGAACCTGCATACCCTGCAATGGAAGGTGATTTCTTAACCACTGAACCACCAGAGAAGTTCCCATCTAGCTTTTATGATAATCATTCCTCTGCTTTTTAAAAATAATTTTGTCAACACATTATAAGTTATTCTTGCCTCGTTTTTAAAAAAATATGTCTTTTGAGTTCTCTTATTCTGTAAGTTCTCCCTTTATCCCTTTCATTTCCTTATGCATTTTCAGTTGAAGAACCTGAGCCATTTAACCTGTAGAGTTTCCCACAGACTGGATTCTGATGATTGCATTTTGTTGGTACAATCCAAAATTTTCTTCTGTTCTCTGAATTTCTGCAAATTGTCAGTTGCATACAGAAACTGGATTAGACTCAGGTTCAAGACTATTAAAGGCATATAATTTCTGATTATCTCTTTATTTTGTGATATTAGCAGTCATTAATGTTTAATGCTTATGGCCATTCATTGGAAATTGCCAATAGTGATATTATTTTCATTTGTTAGATTACCTTTATAATAATCTACTCTTTTGTTACCAAGTGGTATAGCTCATACAGGCAAGGCAGGTTAAATGTTGGACTCATTCTCTTTATTCACCAGTTCTCAAGATAATGAGTTGCTTCCTTGCTGCTACTGCTGCTAAGTTGCTTCAGTCATATCTGACTCTGTGACCCCATAGACGGCAGCACACCAGGCTCCTCCTTCCCTGGGATTCTCCAGGCAAGAACACTGGAGTGGGTTGCCATTTCCTTCTCCAATGCATCAAAGGGAAAAGTGAAAGTGAAGTCGCTCAGTCGTGTCAGACTCTTTGCAACCCCATGGACTGCAGCCTAGTAGGCTCCTCCGTCCATGGATTTCCCAGGCAAGAGTACTGGAGTGGGTTGCCATTGCCTTCTCCAGTTGCTTCCTTGAAAGTGAAAGTGAAGTTGCTCAGTTGTGTCAGACTTTTCACAATCCATGGACTGCAGCCTACTGGGCTCCTCCGTCTGTGGAATTTTCCAGGCAAGAGTACTGGAGTGGGTTGCCATTGCCTTCTCCAGTTGCTTCCTTATCATTCTCCAAAAGGTATATACACACATGCGCACATACACACAATCATTATAAGCTTTTCAATGTAAACATGTTTATGAGCTTCAATCCATTGTAAATATCATGTTTGAGCTCAAATTGTCCCATCTTTGACCACTAGGATCCTTTTAAAGCAGGCTTCTGAATCCTTTTGATGTAACCCTAGCAGTACTTGAAGTTTTCTTTTTCTCTGGTGATATAGGATATGCTGTAGGCTTGTCTTGCTCATTTGCCCAAGTCCTCAATTTGGCCACTCCTCCCCAAAGCCCTGTTTTCTTTTAATTAGAAATTATAATGAGAATTTACACTGTATCACAATCTAAGCATAAAGGATGCATGTTATTTCTGGATTGATTATTGTTTTTGGACTGTTCATTGGACAAAACTACAAAATATATACATAATATTTGTTACTGATACCAATAATATCACATATTGATATGAATAATTCCAATTACAACTCAAGCTTTTATGTAACCACTTTTCTATTATATCTCCTTTCTTCCATATGAGAATTCTGATTCTCGAGAATGCAGAGGATTCTGTCTGTGGTCAAGAATCTGCCTGCCAAGGCAAGAGACACCAGTTTGATCCCTGGTTTGGGACGATCCCACATGCTGGAAGGCAACAAAGCCCATGCACCACAACCTGTGCACTAGAGCCTAGGAGCTGCAACTACTAAGCCCACATGTTGCAACTGCTAAAACCCTCGTGCCCTAGAGCCCATGCTCTGCGACAAGAGTTGCCGCTGCAAAGAGAAGCCCTCACGTCGAAACTAGAGAGTAGCCCCCTTTGGCAGCAACTAGAGAAAAGCCCGCCAAGCAACAAAGACCCAGAACAGCCAAAATAAACACCAGTAATACAGAAAACATTTTAAAAATTCATATACTCTTCCTATTCTTAAAATAGTATACTCCACTTCCTCAAGCCATTACATACTACATATACTCTTTCCCTCTTATCAAGTGGTATGCTAGGACCAACTCATATCAGCTCAGGAGAGCCAGTTGTTACATTTTCAGGAACTTTGCAAGCTGGTTGTTAAACATATCCATTATAAAAAATTAAATTATATAAACTTACAATTAAATTATAAAGAAAGAAAAGGTAGAAAATACCTGAAACTTATTATCTCCTAAATATTGTACTACATGTTATCACTAGCTATGCTTTTAAGGGTTTTACATCAATTATAACTGCATGATGGAAACGCCATATTACTCTATCATGGAGAGAGGCTTCCCAGCTCTTCTCAACCCTGCCTTCAGTGACAACTTATTGGCAGCCTGAAATCGACCATGGTGGCAGTATGCACATCACAAAAACTGACAAAGGCTACAAATTTGGGCTTGATTTATTGTTTTTTAGGATTCCCTAGACTTAAGAACAGAGAAGGCAATGGCACCCCACTCCAGTACTCTTGCCTGGAAAATCCCATGGACGGAGGAGCCTGGTGGGCTGCAGTCCATGGGGTCACTGAGAGTCGGACACGACTCAGTGACTTCACTTTCAGTTTTCACTTTCATGCATTGGAGAAGGAAATGGCAATCCACTCCAGTGTTCTTGCCTGGAGAATCCCAGGGACGGGGGAGCCTGGCGGGCTGCCGTCTATGGGGTCGCACAGAGTCAGACACGACTGAAGCAACTTAGCAGCAGCAGCAGCAGCAGCAGCAGACCTAAGAAAGTGATGAAGGAAATGTTAATAGTGCAAATTAAACTCAAAAGTATAGGGTTCTATAGCAATTACATTTTGGAATACCACCCCAAAAATGAGAAAGTACTTAAGAACCACTACTCAATTCATCAAAGAGGTCATTTGCATCACTGACAAATGAGTGAACTTGTGATATACATCTTCACATTTGTCTTACTCCTTAATGTATATATACATATATATAAATCAACCAATTATCACGTTAGAAGGAGTCTCATTCACTAGTGATCTGAATGACTTCTTTGCTGAACCAAATAATGATCAGGCATTAAGAGGAGAGTGTAAAAGTTGGCTTAAAGCTCAACATTCAGAAAACAAAGATCATGGCATCTGGTCCCATCACTTCATAGCAAATAGATAGGGAAACAGGGGAAACAGTGTCAGACTTTATTTTGGGGGGCTCCAAAATGACTGCAGATGATGATTGCAGCCATGAAATTAAAAGACGCTTACTCTTTGGAAGGAAAGTTATGACCAACCTAGACAGCATATTCAAAAGCAGAGACATTACTTTGCCAACAAAGGTCCGTCTAGTCAAGGCTATGGTTTTTCCAGTAGTCATGTATGGATGTGAGAGTTGGACTGTGAAGAAAGCTGAGCGCCGAAGAAATGATGCTTTTGAACTGTGGTGTTGGAGAAGACTCTTGAGAGTCCCTTGGACTGCAAGGAGATCCAACCAGTCCATCTTAAAGGAGATGTGTTCTTTGGAAGGAATGATGCTAAACCTGAAACTCCAGTATTCTGGCCACCTCATGCGAAGAGTTGACTCATTGGGAAAGACTGATGCTGGGAGTGATTGGGGGCAGGAGGAGAAGGGAATGACAAAGGATGAGATGCTGGATGGCATCACCGACTCGATGGACATGAGTTTGAGTGAACTCTGGGAGTTGGTGATGGACAGGGAGGCCTGGTGTGCTGCAATTCATGGGGTCGCAAAGAGTTGGACACGACTGAGCGACTGAACTGAACTGAATTTATTCAAGTTTGATTTTTGTAACACTACTGTTGGTGAGATACTTATTAAAATTGGTAGTAGATTTTGCAAGAAACAGCATCTCACACTAAAGATATAGGCTGAAAAACAGTGTTTTAACTTGAAATGCATATTATTTCTAAAATAATATAACACAACTCTTAACCCCCAGTCTTAGTTATACACTTAATCATATATTTAATACCTGTACTATAGCATCTCTCTAGTCATTTTGGGTGTCTGAAGCTCATTCTCTTATAGTTTGTTTAGGCAGCATTCACTGGAATACAGGCATACCTCATTTTCTCACACTTCACCTTGTAGATATTGAGTTTTTAAAATATTGATGGGGGAGTTCCCTGGTGGTAGTAGTTATGTTCGGAGAAGGCAATGGCACCCCACTCTAGTACTCTTGCCTGGAAAATCCCATGGATGGAGGAGCCTGGTAGGCTGCAGTCCATGGGGTTGCCAAGAATCAGACACGACTGAGCGACTTCACTTTTACTTTTTACTTTCATGCATTGGAGAAGGAAGTGGTAACCAACTCCAGTGTTCTTGCCTGGAGAATCCCAGGGATGGTGGAGCCTGGTGGGCTGCCATCTATGGGGTCACACAGAGTCGGACACAACAGAAATGACTTAGCAGCAGTAGTTACGTTTGGTGTTTTCACTGCCATGGCCTGAGTTCAATCCCTGGTCAGAGATCTGAGATCCCACAAGCCATGCAGTAGGGCCAAAAAAATTGAGTTTGTGGCAAACCTCCTTCAAGCAAGTCTATTGGTACCATTCTCCCAAAAGCATTATTTTATTTAAGGTAAGTAGATTGTTCTTTTAGACACAATGCTAGTATACACTTAATAGACTAAAGCAGAGTGAAAATATAACTTTTATACACACCGGGAAACCAAAAAATTTATGTGAGTCACTTTATTGTTATATTTGCTTTCTTGCGGTGGTCTGGAACCAGGCCTGCAATACCTCCAAGTACATCTGTATTGTTCCCTGAGTGCTTGTTTGGTGATGATTTGTGCCCTTTATTTCTTAAAGTCAAGTGTGCTAAATATAAAATCTCTGCCTCACACTTTCTTTCCTTGAGTATCTTAAATATGTTTCTCAATTCTCTTCTGGGACAAAGCATTCCGCTGAAAAATCCAGTGATAATGTAGTTTTCTATATGTCATACGCTTTCTTTTTAGATAACCTCCAAATATTTTTCCTCAAACTTTAGTAATTTTACTAGAATATGTCTTGTTACTGTTTCTTCTGATTCAATATTCTCAGTTATACTTTGAACATAAAATTCAAATCCTTTTTTAATCTCAGAAAAGTTTTTTGCAATTACATTTTTAAATGTTGCCTTATACTGTACAAAAGAGATCTTCACAACCAAGATAATCATGATGGTGTGATCACTCACCTAGAGCCAGACATCCTGGAATGTGAAGTCAAGTGGGCCTTGAAAGCATCACTACAAACAAAGCAAGTGGAGGTGATGGAATTCCAGTTGAGCTATTTCAAATCCTGAAAGATGATGTTGTGAAAGTGCTGCATTCAATATGCCAGCAAATTTGGAAAACTCAGAAGTGGCCAGAGGACTGGAAAAGGTCAGTGTTCATTCCAATCCCAAAGAAAGGCAATGCCAAAGAATGCTCAAACTACCGCACAATTGCACTCATCTCACATGCTACTAAGGTAATGCTCAAAATTCTCCAAGCCACTCATCTCACACGCTAGTAAAGTGATGCTCAAAATTCTCCAAGCCAGGCTTTAGCAATACATGAACCGTGAACTTCCTGATGTTCAAGCTGCTTTTAGAAAAGGCAGAGGAACCAGAGATCAAATTGCCAACATCACTGGATCATCGAAAAAGCAAGAGAGTTCCAGAAAAACATCTGTTTCTGCTTTATTGACTATGCCAAAGCCTTTGACTGTGTGGATCACAATAAACTGTGGAAAATTATGAAAGAGATGGGAACACCAGAACGCCTGACCTGCCTCTTGAGAAACCTATATGCAGGTCAGGAAGCAACAGTTAGAACTGGACATGGAACAACAGACTGGTTCCTAATAGGAAAAGGAGTACGTCAAGGCTGTATACTGTCACCCTGCTTATTTAACTTACATGCAGAGTACATCATGAGAAACGCTGGACTGGAAGAAACACAAGCTTGAATCAAGATTGCCAGGAGAAATATCAACAACTCAGATATGCAGATGACACCACCCTTATGGCAGAAAGTGAAGAGGAACTAAAAAGCCTCTGGATGAAAGTGATAGAGGAGAGTGAAAAAGTTGGCTTAAAGTTCAACATTCAGAAAACGAAGATCATGGCATCTGGTCCCATCACTTCATGGGAAATAGATGGGGAAACAGTGGAAACAGTGTCAGACTTTATTTTGGGGGGCTCCAAAATCACTGCAGATGGTGAATGCAGCCATGAAATTAAAAGATGCTTACTCCTTGGAAGGAAAGTTATGACCAACCTAGATAGCATAATAAAAAGCAGAGACATTACTTTGCCAACAAAGGTCCGTCTAGTCAAGGCTATGGTTTTTCCTGTGGTCATGTATGGATGTGAGAGTTGAACTGTGAAGAAGGCTGAGTACCAAAGAATTGATGCTTTTGAACTGTGGTGTTGGAGAAGACTCTTGAGAGTCCCTTGGACTGCAAGGAGATCCAACCAGTCCATTCTGAAGGAGATCAGCCCTGGGTGTTCTTTGGAAGGAATGATGCTAAAGCTGAAACTCCAGTACTTTGGCCACCTCATGAGAAGAGTTGACTTGCTAGAAAAGACTCTAATGCTGGGAGGGATTGGCGGCAGGTGGAGAAGGGGGCAACAGAGGATGAGATGGCTGGATGGCATCACTGACTCGATGGACATGAGTTTGAGTGAACTCCGGGAGTTGGTGATGGACAGGGAGGCCTGGCGTGCTGTGATTTATGGGGTCGCAGAGTCGGACACGACTAAGTGACTGAACTGAACTGAAATGAACCATGCCTTCACTTTGGCTTTCTTCTTCTGGGATATCATAATCCATGTGATCAATCTTCTTTGTCTTCAATATTTGTCATTTCTTCTTGAATCCCTTTCAACACCTACTTTCTTGACTTTTAAATTTTCCTCTTTTCACCTTCTGTTTCTTTTAAGGAATATGTATTGGGTTTATTCACTCTTGTGCTCCTTTTAGTTTCATCTTCCCTTTTGAAATGATTTTTTTATTTTTTATTGTTTGCTGAGTTCTGTCACCTCATTTCTGAGTTTTTCTAATTGTGAAATATTTTGTTCTTTCATGTCTTGTAACATTCTTTCAATTATCTGAGTGGTTTTGAAATAGTAGATCACTGTTCTGATCTGACTTGTAGACATGTCTTTCCAGCATTGGGATGTTATTCTACTTCTTACTGTCTTTTTCTTATACTAGCTTTGTATGGGATTTGAAGTTAATACTTTCTTTTAATATGAAAATGGTTTTCCTGGACAGCTAGAGTAAGCAAGGCACAGGACACCTTGTCCAATATTAGAGTTTCCTCTTGAGTTGTTTCTATGTGACGCTTAAAAATATGGTGGCTTATTTTTTGAGCTCTTTTTGCTTCTGTTACCACACCCCACTTCTGTCTGTACCTTCTCTGTCCTTAGTCTCTATTGTCTCTATCTTGGTCAACTTTGATTATATTCCCAGAAGGTTCTCCTCAGTGTGGATCCCTGACCATTTGGAAAGTTCCTGGGGCTGAGTTTCTCCACACCATCAGTCCATCTTCCTTCAAGGCCCTTGGCAGTGGAGAGAGCAAAACCTCTGCAAGTGCCAGCCGCTCTTCTCTAAGTAGCCCGTGTTGCTTTCCAGTGAACACCCGTCGGCTACTTTACGGGTCTCCTGTTCCCTGTTGCTTCCCTCTTCCTCCTACCCAGGTGCTGTTTGTGTTTTGTGGCTCATGGTGTGGTAGCCCCATCCACCTATAGTTCAGGGTCTGTAGGAAAACTTCTCCATTTTGTTTTATCATAAATGGAATCCATGAACTTTTGGTTCTGCTATCTGGTTTCTCGGACTGCTTTTATGTGAAAAATAAGAGACTGAAAAACCACACTGCTGTCATCACCATCTCTCCAGAATTCTCCATCTGAAACCAATTTTTGTATTAAGGTACAAGTCCAGCTTCCATATTTTCCTATAGGGGTAACTATTTTTCCACAACCACTATGGAAAGTCCGCTCTTTGCCCACAGCTCTGAGGTCCCCCCTCTCTTGTGTATCAAGCATCCACGGATGTCCAGTGGGCTGAGTGCACTCCTCCTCCTCTGTTCTCTTCCACTGATCTCAGCATCCAGTCTTGCCATGATCCCTCAGTGTTCAACTACAAAATCTTTATTAAAATTCTACTATCTGGTAAGACCATATCCCTTTACCTTATTCTTCCTTGGAAGTGTTTGAGGTGCGTATTGACCTTTTGTTTCTGCCAAACACTTTCAAGTCAAGCGTGTCAGGTTCCTTGAAAAAATATCCTGTTTTTTCCCTATATTTCACCTTAGTATTTAGAAATGTAGATCCCTCTTTCATACATCATAAGGGTAAATGTTGTTCCAAGACACTTTGGTTTTAGGTATGTGTGAGTGGTAGGTATGTGTGCATACATGTGTATGAGTTAGGACAAGTGTCCCTGTCAGAAAGGAAGCCACTGCCCTAGGTCATCCAGAAGGTTACTAGGCATTGGGTCCCCCTCAGGCGTCTTCTTTTCCATTTGGTGTTTACTTTCTTATGGATAAATTAGACTGTTTTAGAACCACAGGCTTTCATTTTTGGCTGCCATTTTGATCTCTACAGGAGAGCTACTGACAGTGATGATGGAGTTTGAAAGGGGCTGGGAGGAAGAATTCAGGGAGTTTCCACACCCATCAGATTTCACCACGTAGGACCATCACACACCTGTTTGTGCTTTCAGCTGGGACTGCAGCTGGCTTTTTTGAAGCTCCTCTTATCCCTTGCCAGACAGTCTGGGAGTTTTAAAATTGAGACAGAAAATGAAGAAATGTTAGAAATGTCTTTACTCTTATGAAGACAATTTGCAAACATTCCAGACTCGGGCTGCCAGTATCTTGGGATTCTGCTAGGGAAAAACCTCAAAGCGCCCTCTGCTGACAGCCAGTATCAATCACCACTAGAGTCAATAATTACAAATAATTACTGATGGAGACTTACTTTGTAATAACTACATTTTAAGCTGGGAATCACAAATAGGGAGTCATATTTATATTTACTGTTATGCTCTCCATCTGAAAAATGGAATTCAAGCACATAAGCTAAAATAGCTCTAACTTACACTGAATCTACAGTTAAAAGACTCTCTTTGAGTGACACTGATAGATCTTTAAAAATAATGTCCTTAAAGACAATACACACACACACACACACACACACAGAGCACAATTAGTGGCTCTCTATGATGGATAACGTTATAGGTGTCTTACTAAGTTAGATATATTCTATAATGAAAATATTAAAAAAGATTTTTACTATTTTTTCAAGTATTACAAATAAATCAAAACACTAATTGAAAATGAAATAAACTAGTTATGTATAACTATTGAGAATAACTGCCATATTAAAAATGACTATTTTGGAAACTTTATACTATGAAGAGTTATTAATATTTCATGAATAAATATACATGTCAGATATCTATGCTTCTTTATTTATATACACTTTTTGGCTCACCCTGTGGCATGTGGAATCTTAGTTCCCGACCAGGGGTCAAACCTATGTCCCCTGCATTGGAAGCACAGAGTCCTAACCACTGGACCCCCCAGGGAAATCCTAGGATGTATTTGCTTCTAACTTTATATTTTCCTCTGGTCAAAAATAAACAAACTCATGACTAACCTCTTTCATTCTTCATGTAAAATTTCTGACTGCCTAAGAGAAACTACCATAAAAAAATAATACAAATAAATCATATGAGTTATGAAAATTACAGTTGTATTTACTGTGGTTAACAAAGTCACTTATTACTATACTATAACCTTAAGAATAGAGTTAAATAGTTTAAAATAGAGTTAATAAAATTAAGTGAAGAGATAAAATAATATCTTAAAATTTCAGACCATCCATATTTTAATAATTTCTAAACTGATAATTAATGGTTGCCGTTCCTTTCTCCAGTATACCTTCCCAACCCAGGGAATGAATATGTGTCTCCTGCATCTCCTGCACTGGCAGGGACATTCTTTGCCACTGAGCCACCTGGGAAGCCCCAATACATACAGTACCTGTTTATTTTAACTTTAATCTAGTAAGGTTACAGAAATCCTATTTCCCAAATTTCAAAGCTCAAATAATCGTGTGTCTATATACTGGGATCACTAAAAACATAACTCTAAACTTGGGTATAAATCAATGTACAATGACAATGAAGAGAATGACTATGAGAAAGAACTATGAAATGGTCTTGTTTTAGATCTTTATGTTAAAGATCTTTGAAATAATTCATTTTCCAATATGAATTAATATTTATAAACTTGCCATTTATAAATGCCCTTTATGAAATTATCAGTTAGGCTATTCCTGATTAATAATAGTCTAGAAATCCTATTGATTATAGGTAGATCATTGGGTAAAACACAATCATACAAAATTATTTAAAGAATGTTGAGGATAAAACCAGGGAAGTGGAGAAGAAAAGCTCACAACAGGGATATTAATTTAATAGACAAATTAAACTGTTTACTACCACATCCCTTCAAAGCACTTTGATCTGTATGAAAAGTTCTAATGTTTCCTTAGTTTTATTCCATACTTTGTTTCTGTAGTAACTCTAAAGCATATAATCTGTTGCAATGTTCCTAAGCCTTTTACCTGGTAAATTCTTTTTAATCAGTAAACAGTAATAACAGTGTAATGCTTGTTTAGAACTTTATCTTCTTCCTGAACACCCCTTAAATAGTATGAAACAGAATTAAATGCGACTGTGGACTCACTGTACAATTTTGAATGATTAGATGAAAAATTACAAATTCCAAACTAAGCACCTAAGACTTGTAGGAATTTACTGCCACCTTCAGGTTTTAATCAAAATGCAACTGTAACACAACTTTTACATTTCCAGGAGACAGTCCCTGGTTAAAGTAGTTAAAATATTAACATTATCTTCTGGTGGGGGAAGCAAAGTGCGATGTAAGTCAGATTGCAGTACAAGTGTCTTTCATGAAATGCCCTTTCACCCTGTCTTTTATTATTCTTCTACAATGTAACTGAAAAATCAAAGGTTACCATATTTTATCATTTAACTATAACCACACAATGGGAGCTCTAGACAGAACACTGTCTAGAATACACCTAAGTATCTTTAGACTAAGCAAAACAGGTTTAAAGTTTCCATGTATTAACACCCTCCAGCCAAAGACCGTTCGTAACAAGCACACCTGTAGTTCAAGTTGCGTTTTCTGCTCATTGCATAAGGGAACACAGCACAGCATGGGGAACTGCGCGTGTCTGAGAAAGAAGGTATGAGAAAAGGACTTAAAAGATGTGGGCTTGTAGTAGAAGATTTGGGGTTGGAGTCACAGAAGTGGGGCTTTGCTCTGAATAGGATTCTGTCAGGAAGTGCAGCACTTCTGTGATTAGAAATCTTAATAAGTCTTATTAATAAGGCAAGAGGAATGAAACAAAGCCAAAGCCATCACTGGAAGGACAGCAGCAGCTGTTCCTATTAGCCAGGACAGGGGAAGGCTTCGGATTTTTGTGGTTGGCAGGCTGACCCTGGTTTTGTCTCTACTTACACAAGATTATGAGGGGGAGCAGGGTCTTGGCATTTTGTCTCACTTCATCATGGACACAGAGTAGCCTTGTTTGGTGATGATGTTTTATGCAATTGCAAATGTTCAACAGAATACCAAAATAAGCACCAGACAGTTCCCAGTTGTCAGGGACTGCTTTTCCTTCTCATCTGAACAATTCTAAAAATACCTTTACTTTTATTCCTTGAATTTGTGATGAAATTAAAGAAGTTTATTATTTTAAAGACAGCAATCAATAGAATTTGAAGCCCTAGTGTTCATGATAAATGTTAAGGGTCAGAAAGTCAACTAAAAAAAATTAGGAAAGGGGGTATTAACTTGAAGATTCCTTAACATGAGAAAGAAAAGGGTGTAGGTGGACTGTGAGTGAGCTGGAAGCAGGAAGTCAAGGGCCAAGAACGGCCTGCCCATCTCTCATCTCTTCAGCTCTCTATACCATCTCCACACCACAAGAAACTTAACTGCCCGCTGCTTGTCTTCCCAGCTTCCACAGAAAAAATTTGGAAGCTCCTAGGGAAGGGTTCCAGCTGGGGCAGCCTGAGTTACAGACCCACCTAATCTAAACAACTATGACCACGACTGGCAGAACATGAGAAAGATGGCTGCTCCACTGGAACCACATGGCTGGGGAAGAAGCATTTTCCGGAAAAAGTAGAACTAAAGTGCTGGGTAAAAGTACTGAAGTTCAGCCAAGAGTGGAAAAATATCAGTTTGGGGTTTTAGAAATAAAAACACCAGCTCTTTACAACTGCCAAGGCATGGAAGCAACCTAAACGCCCATCAACAGATGACTGGATAAAGAAGATGCTGTGTGCGTGTACACACACACACACACACACACACACACACACACACACACACACACACAGAGGAATATTACTCAACCATAAAAAAGAATGAAATAATGCCACTTGCAGCAACATAAAAGGACCTAGAAATTATCATACTCAGTGAAGTCAGAGAAAGACAAATATATCATTTACATGTGATATCTAAAATATATATATATATATATGTATACTAATGAACTTATTTACAAAACAGAAATATACTCATAGACATAGAAAACAAACTTATGGTTACCAAAGGGGAAAGGGTGTGGAGAGAAATAAATTAGGAGTTTGGGATTAACAGATATACACTACTATATATAAAATAGATAACCAAAAAGGACCTACTGTATAAGCCCAGAGAACTATGCTCAATATCTTATAATGGAAAAGAATCTGAAAATACATTTTTTTAAAATTTAAAACATTTTAAAGGCAATTAATCAGTTCTGACATTTAAAAAAAAGGCAAAGAGGAGTACACACGATATTCCTTTAGTGTCAATAATGGGTCCTGCTGTGTCCTATTTTATCTACCTGGCAGGAAAACAACCACTATACGTCACAGAATCTTATAGAGTCTTTTAAAGCTTAAAATGCAAGGAGAAAAAGAGAAAGTCCAGAGAATCAGGAGAGGACATGGGAGGTCTTGCAGGCAGTGGACAGACCAGCATCCTCTCCATCTTGGATCTCCTCCCACCTCGGTAGCCTCATAGAGAGTGGACTTGGGCCATGACCGTGACCCGTGCTAAGAAGTCCCTTGAGCAGCCACACAAGGAGGAGGGAGAAGGGAGCTGTACCGGAGAGGAAGGGGAACAAGTAGACAAAACCCCTGGGCTCCCCTGACTATGAGAAGCCTGAGACCCCCAACAGATATTCCTGGGCATGAGGCACAGAGTGAGGAGGACAGCTCAAGGGTGTGTAGGAAAGTCCCAAACCAAGTTTGCCCTGGTGTAGTGGGTAGTGTTATTATTTATACAAACATAAGTATGTTGATAAAATATGTATAGGTTAACACTGTGGAGTGTAAGCTTCAAATCAAAAATGGACATAGCCAAGGAATAATTTAAACAGTGCCTTAAATCTTTTTTTTAAATCATCTTTCCTTAGTAAGTACAATTATCCATAAATGTACTTAAAATATACTGAAACCATACATTTATCTTCAAAAAAGTGAGCAATTCACTATCTTTGCCATTAGCAATACCATTTCCATATTTGTTCAATAATAAACAAAATACATTTCTTTCACCATCCCACTAACAGCAGATATCATTTAGCTTCTACCTAAGGATTTGGTTTTCTAAGCAGTTTAATGTAAATTGTAATCTTTACTAGAACAGATGACCTGCTTCTGGACTAGAATTATGGCATTTTCTCTTCAAGAGTATGCAACGTCTCCTGGCAAGTTCACCCACTTCAGACTTCTATTAGATACAGAAAAATGGAAAAGGAAAGGAAAGGTGAACTCTAAAGACAGTTACTACATACCTTCTCCTCTTGATCTTCATTTAATAAATTGTGTCTTTGAAAGAGTATATATTAACTGTAAGTTTAGGAGAAAAGAAATCTTAGGCTTATACTTGCTTCCCAGTTATAAATAGATAATAGATAATATATGTATCAAATACACATTTTTCAGAAAGATTAGAAACTTGAGATAATCAACTAAGTTTGCTGCTGCTGCTGCTAAGTCGCTTCAGTCGTGTCCGACTCTGTGCGACCCCATAGACGGCTGCCCACCAGGCTCCCCCGTCCCTGGGATTCTCCAGGCAAGAACATTGGAGTGGGTTGCCATGTCCTTCTCCAATGCGTGAAAGTGAAAAGTGAAAGTGAAGTCGCTCTTCATGTCCGACTCTTACGACCCCATGGACTGCAGCCTACCAGGCTCCTCCATCCATGGGATTTTCCAGGCAAGAGTACTGGAGTGGGGTGCCATTGCCTTCTCTAGTCAACTAAGTTTAAAAACATTCAAAATATAAGTTCTGCCATAATCTTTTGCCTCCCATACCTTGAGAAAAAGTTACCAGAAATTTCCTATTAAATAGTAATTTTATAAAGAAAGCATATCAGAATTCCAATATTTAGGTTCATTTTGTTTTAAACATGAAAAATATCAAATAACTTTCTGAAATGAAAAGTGAAGTGAAAATGTTAGTCACTCAGTTGTGTCCAACTCTTTGCAACCCCATGGACTGTATGTAGCCCGCCAGGCTCCTCTGTCCATAGAATTCTCCAGGCAAGAATACTAGAGTGGGTAGCCATTCCCTCCTCCAAGGGATCTCCAGATCTAGGGATCGAACCCAGGTCTCTTGCATTGCAAGCAGATTCTTTACTGTCTGAGCCACTAGGGAATTTCTACTTATATACTATAGTTCCAGAAATCACTCCTTGGAAAACAAGACAGCAGAGGAGTAGATGGACGTGGGGTACATCTCTCTCCACAGATACATCAGGAATACACCTTCAGACATAGAACTGCATGCAGAACACCAGCTTAGAACGGACAGGAGGACCTGACCAGTGGAAAAGAATATATAGAACCACGCAAAACTCAGCAGGAGGAAGGAACCAGGGGGAAAAATAGGAGTGTTACTAGGACTGGACCTGCCCTCAGCGAGTGGGGGAACTGAAGCAGGGGTCTGATCCCCACAGCGGGGCAACTGTCTGAGTCAGAGGAGAAACATTTAAGGCTGAGAGTGAAACAGTGGACCTATGGTAGCCTAAATGGAATGAGAATCAGACAGTCCTTGCCACAGTCATAGATACCCTAGATAGGAACCCTGGTCTCCAGGAAGGGGCAGCGGCTGGGAGCTGGAGTTTAGGGATTGTGGAGCAATCCCAGGGCAAGGGCTGCTGTTGACTGCGGAGAGACAGATTGAGGGGATGTGAGGGAGGGGATCGTGGTGGGAAATGCCGGTGGAGGAAAGCTAGGCAGCCATGGAAGCAAGGCGATACTGCTGAGTCACGCGCAGGGGCTAGAGCCATCACCATAGCCTCTCTCTTCACACACACCAGCATCCACAGCTGAACAATAGAGAGGCTGGCCCACCAAACACCTGACCCATGGAACTACAGAGTAGGACCCCACCAGGGTGCCCCTTTAAGTGCCTGATGTGCTGATCTACAGAGTAGGACCCCAATCAGGGGTCCCTCTCTATGTGCCTGATGCACCAAACAACAAAGGACCCCAGGCAAGGGAACCCTCTAAGTGTCTGAATGGGATGGAGGTATGGAGAAAGACTGGCCAAAGAGGCCTTCTGATTGCCAGCTAGAAAGGCTCGAAAAAAGACCCTGATAGGGCCATTACTCCTGCGCTTGAGGCAGTACATGTCCCTGCACACTTGGCGCCACCAGCATCCCTGCAAGCCAAGCAGCTGCACCACCTTCACGCTCAACTCTCACTGGGACAGAGCTGCCCCAGCAAAAAAAAAGTCTTGCGTCTATGCATGCAAGGTCACTTTGGTTGTGTCCGACACTTCGCAACCACGTAGACTATGGCCTGCCAGGCTTCTCTGTCAGAAAGGGGGTTCTCCAGGCAAGAATATTGGAGGGTATTAGCCAATACTGGTTGCCATACCCTTCTAGAGCACTGTATTTCTTGCTGCCCTAGCCGACAAACCCCCTGAATACCTGGTGCTGCCAGAACCACTGCAATCCAAGCAGCTGCACCACCCCCACACCTGGGTAGGCTCAAGTCCTCCAGGGCAGCCTCAGGAGCAAACTCCAATGGATGATTCATATGCAGAGGTGGAAATAAAACCACAATTGAAACCGAGGGGCAGTGTGACTAAGGAAGAAGACCCAAAACCTTCCCATCAGCTATACAAGCTGCAGATTAAATCCACATGATCAACTAAGCAGACCCTGTCGACGGAATATATGAAACGCCATTGAGAGCTCCCACAAAAGAAAACACACTAGCTCTGACAGCTGTTGACATTGGAGACAAGAACACAGAGGCGTAGGACCAGATTAGAATCTAAGCTACCCCCACAGCAGGTCCAGAGATCAGCACAGTGTTGGAGGCCATCCTACGGAGGTAAGGTGGACTGTGACTCCCAGCGAGGGAAAGGAGTCTGACAGCAGTGACTCAAGAAAAACATTTATTATTCTCATTTTTTGACCTGTTATGTAGATTCTTTGGGTTTCCTTTTTTTTTTTTCCACACCCTCTGTTGTAGTTGTCGAATGTATTGGCACTAAGAAATCCAATTAAGCTTTTGAGCTTTTTTTCTCTTTTTCCTGTCGCATTTTTTGTTGTCATAAACCCTTGCCTCTATGTTGGACTTCTGCAGTGGCATTTTCCTCTTTTCTTTCTTTTCTCTTGTTTAGTTTTAACTTTTTAAACCTATTATTATTTTTTCCACATTTATTCCTTTGCTTTTCCTTCTGTTCTTTTCCCCTTGCAGTTAATCGTTAATATATAAATCTTCCTTATCTACCTCTATTTAATTTGCGTATCTATTCTTTCTTTCCTTTCCCTCCTTTCATCTCAACATATTTGTTACTTTTATTTTCATTGCTTTATTACCCAGTTGGCACTTTGCTTTAGTTTTGTTTCCCAGTTTGTGCTTTAACTAGTTTTGTTCTGGTAGATTTGATTTTTGGTTTCCTTTGTTTGCCAGGTCAATCTATTGTGCTTTATTTTGGTTGGACTGTTTTGATTCTGACTATGTGTGTATATCTATATGTGCAGATTCATTCACACTTTCTATTGTTGTTATAAACCTCTGCTTTTACTTTGGGCTTTTGCAGTTCTGTGGAGTTTTCCCTTTTTCTCCTTTTTTCTTTCTTCTTCCACTTTTTTTCTCTTTTCTTTTTTAAACCTATTATATCTTTTATACATTTATTCCTTTGTTTGCCTTTCCTACTGTCCTTTTCCCCTTGCAGTTAATCTTTAATGTATGTAAATCTTCATCAACCTTTAATTAACTTTGGATATCTAGACTTTCTTTCTTTCTTTCCTTTCCTCTCAACATATTTGTCAGTTTTGTTTTCATGGCTTTATTCCCCACTTGGCACCTTGCTTGAGTTTTGCTTTCCAGTTTGTGCTTAAGTTAGTTTTGTTCTTAACTGATAAATATAATTTTTGATGTCCTTTGTTCACTGGGTCAATCTACTGTACTTTATTTCTGTTGGACTGTTTTCATGTTGCTCATGGGTGTATATGTGTATATTCCATCATTTTAATTATTATTTGCCTGATTTTTAACTGCCATTTGTCTGGGGTTCATCTTTGGTTTCTCATTTTTGGATATTTGTTTTTATCTCATTTAATGCCATAACAAACCACTTGTGAAATCTTTGTTCCTGACCAGAGATCAAGCCCTGAGCTTTTGGAGTATAGCACTGACTCCAAGACCCTAGGCTACCAGGGAACTAACCCTAGAGAGTATCAAATAGTAAGAACTCACACAAAGGAAACAACTTGAATACAAGATCATGCATCACCCAACCACCAATAGCACCCTGTGCAGGACACCTCATGTAAACAACAAATAAAACAAAAATACAAATCCAACCATAAGCAGACAGAATTACCAACTCACTCAGCCTTGCGCATCAGAGGAAAAACAAACAAAAACTCAGCACAAATCTCACCCTAAACGAAGCTCACACAAACCAGTGGACAAATCTTAGGAGGGCAGAAACCAAAAGGAAGAAAGAATTTTACTTTCTTCAAGGAAAAAATTCAACTTTCCTTGAAGCCTGCAAACGCAGACCTCAAACACAATAACTGAGAAAAATAATAATAATGAAAAGGCAGAGAAATGTTGCACAAATGAAGAAACAAACTAGAAAACCAGAAGTCCAAATGAAGGGGAAATAGACAAACTACCTAAAAAATAATTCAGAATAATGATAGTAAAGATGATAAAAAATCTTGAAAACAAAATAGAGAACACGCAAGAAACAATTAACAAAGACCTAGAGGAATGTGAAGTGAAGTGGGCCTTAGAAAGCATCACTATGAACAAAGCTAATGGAGGTGATGGAATTCCAGTTGAGCTATTTCAAATCCTGAAAGATGATGCTGTGAAAGTGCTGCACTCAATATGCCAGCAAATTTGGAAAACTCAACAGTGGCCACAGGACTGGAAAAGGTCAGTTTTCATTCCAATCCCAAAGAAAGGCAATGCCAAAGAATGCTCAAACTACCACACAATTGTACTCATCTCACATGCTAGTAAAGTAAGGCTCAAAATTCTATAAGCCAGGCTTCAGCAATACATGGACCATGAACTTCCAGATGTTCAAGCTGGTTTTAGAAAAGGCAGAGGAACCAGAGATCAAATTGCCAACATCCGCTAGATCATGGAAAAAGCAAGAGAGTTCCAGAAAAACATCTATCTCTGCTTTATTGACTATGCCAAAGCCTTTGACTGTGTGGATCACAATAAACTGTGGAAAATTATGAAAGAGATGGGAATACCAGACCACCTGACCTGCCTCTTGAGAAACCTGGATGCAGGTCAGGAAGCAACAGTTAGAACTGGACATGGAACAACACACTGGTTCCAAATAGGAAAAGGAGTCCGTCAAGGCTGTATATTGTCACCCTGCTTATTTAACTTATATGCAGAGTACATCATGAGAAACGCTGGACTGGAAGAAGCACAAGCTGGAATCAAGATTGCTGGGAGAAATATCAATAACCTCAGATATGCAGATGACAACACTCTTATGGCAGAAAATGAAGAGGAACTAAAAGCCTCTTGATGAAAGTGAAAGAGGAGGGTGAAAAAGTTGGCTTAAAGCTCAACATTCAGAAAACGAAGATCACGGCATCTGGTCCCATCACTTCATGGGAAATAGATGGGGAAACAGTGGCTGACATTATTTTTTGGGCTCCAAAATCACTGCAGATGGTGACTGCAGCCATGAAATGAAAAGACGCTTACTCCTTGGAAGGAAAGTTATGACCAACCTAGATAGTATATTCAAAAGCAGAGACATTACGTTGCCAACAAAGGTCCATCTAGTCAAGGCTATGGTTTTTCCTGTGGTCATGTATGGATGTGAGAGTTGGACTGTGAAGAAAGCTGAGCACTGAAGAATTGATGCTTTTGAACTGTGTTGTTGGAGAAGACTCTTGAGAGTCCCTTAGACTGCAAGGAGATCCAACCAGTCCATTCTGAAGGAGATCAACCCTGGGTGTTCATTGGAAGGAATGATGCTAAAGCTGAAACTTTAATACCTTGGCTACCTCATGCGAAGAGTTGACTCATTGGAAAAGACTCATGCTGGGAGGGATTGGGGGCAGGAGGAGAAGGGAACAACAGAGGATGAGATGGCTGGATGGTGTCACCGACTCGATGAACATGAGTTTGAGTGAACTCCGAGAGATGTTGATGGACAGGAAGGCCTGGCATGCTGCAGTTCATGGGGTTGCAAAGAGTCTGACACGAATGAGTGACTGAACTGAACTGAAGAGGAATTGAAGAATAAACATACAGAGACAACACAATTACTAAAATTAAAATATTCTAGAAGGAACCAATAGCAGAAATATCTGAAGCAGAAGAATGTATCAGTGAGCTGGAAGATAAAAGGTGGAAATAACTTCTGAAGAGCAGAATAAAGTAAAAAGAATGAAAAGAGCTGAGGAGAGTCTCAGAGACTTCTGGAATCATATTAAATGCACCAACATTCGAATTATAGAGGTCCCAGAAGAAGACAAAAAGAAAGGGTATGAGAAAATTTTCAAGAGATTATAGTTGAAAATTTCCCCAACATGGAAAAGAAAATAGTCAACAAGTCCAAAGGGCACAAAAAGTCAAATACAGAATAAACTCAAGGAGAAACATGCCAAGACACATACTGATCAAACTAACAAAGAATAAACACTATGAAAGAATATTAAAGCAGCAAAGGAGAAGCAACAAGTAACATACAAGGGAAACCACATACGTTTAACAGCTGATCTTTCAGCAGAAATCTGCAGGCAAGGGAATAACAGGATATATTTAAAGAACTTAAAGGGAAAAATCTACAACGAAGATTACTGTACCCAACAAGGATCTCATTCAAAATCGATGGAGAAATAAAAAGCTTCTCAGATAAGCAAAAGTTCAGAGAATTCAGT
This sequence comes from Ovis aries, assembly GCF_016772045.2. Lineage (NCBI taxonomy): Eukaryota > Metazoa > Chordata > Mammalia > Artiodactyla > Bovidae > Ovis > Ovis aries. The sequence continues at coordinate 43,805,092 of NC_056071.1, read as the reverse complement.
ACCAACCAACCGTCTTTACGACAAATGTTAAAGGGACTTATATAGTCAAGAAATACAAGAGAAGAACAAAGATCTACAAAATCAACCCCGAACAATTAAGAATGGCAATAGGAACATTTATATCAATATTTACTTTAAACGTAAATGGATTAAATGCTCCAAACAAAAGACACAGATTGGCTGAATGGATACAAAAACAAGACACATATATATGCTATCTACAAGAAACCCACTTCAGACCTCAAGACACATATAGACTGAAAGTGAGAGAATGGAAAAATATACTCCAAGCAAATGGGAAGCAAAAGAAACCTGGGGTAGCAACGGTCACATCAGACAAAACAGACCTTAAAATGAAGAAGATTACAAGAGATAAGGAAAGACACTACATAATGATCAAGGGATCAATCCAAAGGGAAGACATACCAACTGTAAATACCTATGCATCCAACAGAGGAGCACCTCAAAGCAGAAGACAAACACTAACAGACATAAAAGTAGAAACCGACAGTAACACAATGATAGTAGGAGACTTTTAACACCCCACTCACACCAAGGGACAGATCATCAAAATAGAAAATTAATAAAGAAACACAGTCTTAAATGAAACATTAGGTGAGACGGATCTCATTGATATCTTCAGGACATTAGATCGAAACACAGAAGAATTACCAACAAAGGTCCATCTAGTCAAAGCCATGGTTTTTCCAGTAGTCATGTATGGTTGTTAGAGTTGGACTATAAAGAAAGCTGAGCACTGAAGAATTGATGCTTTTGAACTGTGGTGTTGGAGAAGACTCTTGAGAGTCCCTTGGACTGCAAGGAGATCCAACCAGATGATCTTGAAGGAAATCAGTCCTAAATAGTCACCGAAAGGACTGATGCTGAAGCTGAAACTCCAGTAATTAGGCCACCTGATGTGAAGAAGCGACTCACTGGAAAACACCCTGATGCTGGGAAAGATTGAAGGTGGGAGAAGGGGACGACAGAGGATGAGATGGTTGGATGGCATCACCAACGTGACGGACATGAGTTTGAGGAGGCTCCGGGAGCTGGTGATGGACAGGGAACCCATGGGGTCACAAAGAGTTGGACATGACTGAGTGATGGAACTGAACTGAACTTCTTCTCAAGTGCACATGGAACATTCTCCAAGATAGACACCTTGGGTCACAAATCTAACGTCAGTAAATTTAAGAAAACCAAAATCATATCAAGCATCTTCTCTGCCCACAATGCTATGAGACTAGATACGAATTACAAGAAAAAAACTGTAAGAAACACAAACACATGGAGATTAAACAACACATTTCTAAAAAACCGAAAGATTACTGCAGAAATCAAAAGGGAAATAAAAAAATTTCTAGAAACAAATTATAATGAAAACATGACAACTCAAAACCTATGGAATGCAGCAAAAGCCATTTTTTTTTGTTTTGTTTTGTTTTTCCCTTTATTTATTTTTTAAATTTTAAAATCTTTAATTCTTACATGCGTTCCCAAACATGAACCCCCCTCCCACCTCCCTCCCCATAACATCTCTCTGGGTCATCCCCATGCACCAGCCCCAAGCATACTGTATCCTGCGTCAGACATAGACTGGCGACTCGATTCTTACATGATAGTATACATGTTAGAATGCCATTCTCCCAAATCATCCCACCCTCTCCCTCTCCCTCTGAGTCCAAAAGTCCGTTATACACATCTGTGTCTTTTTTCCTGTCTTGCATACAGGGTCGTCATTGCCATCTTTCTAAATTCCATATATATGTGTTAGTATACTGTATTGGTGTTTTTCTTTCTGGCTTACTTCACTCTGTATAATCGGCTCCAGGTTCATCCATCTCATCAGAACTGATTCAAATGAATTCTTTTTAATGGCTGAGTAATACTCCATTGTGTATATGTACCACAGCTTTCTTATCCATTCATCTGCTGATGGACATCTAGGTTGTTTCCATGTCCTGGCTATTATAAACAGTGCTGCGATGAACATTGGGGTACATGTGTCTCTTTCAATTCTGGTTTCCTCGGTATGTATGCCCAGCAGCGGGATTGCTGGGTCATAAGGTAGTTCTATTTGCAATTTTTTAAGGAATCTCCCCACTGTTCTCCATAGTGGCTGTACTAGTTTGCATTCCCACCAACAGTGTAGGAGGGTTCCCTTTTCTCCACACCCTCTCCAACATTGATTGCTTGCAGATTTTTGGATCGAAGACATTCTGACTGGTGTGAAGTGGTACCTCATTGTGGTTTTGATTTGCATTTCTCTAATAATGAGTGATGTTGAGCATCTTTTCATGTGTTTGTTAGCCATCCGTATGTCTTCTTTGGAGAAATGTCTATTTAGTTCTTTGGCCCATTTTTTGATTGGGTCGTTTATTTTTCTGGAATTGAGCTGCATAAGTTGCTTGTATATTTTTGAGATTAGTTGTTTGTCAGTTGCTTCATTTGCTATTATTTTCTCCCATTCAGAAGGCTGTCTTTTCACCTTGCTTATATTTTCCTTTGTTGTGCAGAAGCTTTTAATTTTAATTAGATCCCATTTGTTTATTTTTGCTTTTATTTCCAGAATTCTGGGAGGTAGATCATAGAGGATCCTGCTGTGATTTATGTCGGAGAGTGTTTTGCCTACATTCTTCTCTAGGAGTTTTATAGTTTCTGGTCTTACATTTAGATCTTTAATCCATTTTGAGTTTATTTTTGTGTATGGTGTTAGAAAGTGATCTAGTTTCATTCTTTTACAAGTGGTTAACCAGTTTTCCCAGCACCACTTGTTAAAGAGATTGTCTTTACTCCATTGTATATTCTTGCCTCCTTTGTCAAAGATAAGGTGTCCATATGTGTGTGGATTTATCTCTGGGCTTTCTATTTTGTTCCATTGATCTATATGTCTGTCTTTGTGCCAGTACCATACTGTTTTGATGACTGTGGCTTTGTAGTAGAGCCTGAAGTCAGGCAAGTTGATTCCTCCAGTTCCATTCTTATTTCTCAAGACTGCTTTGGCAATTCGAGGTTTTTGTATTTCCATACAAATCTTGAAATTATTTGTTCAGTTCTGTGAAAAATATGGCTGGTAGCTTGATAGGGATTGCACTGAATTTGTAAATTGCTTTGGGTAGTATACTCATTTTCACTATATTCAAAAGCCTTAAGAAGGAAGTTTAAAGCGATACAATCCTACCTTAAGAAACAAGAAAAACATTGAATAGACGACCTAACTTATACATAAAACAACTGGAGAAAGAAGAACCAAAAAAAACCCAAAATTAGTAGAAGCAAAGAAATCATAAAGATCTGAGCAGAAATAAATGAAAAAGAAATGAAAGAAAAAATAGTAAAGACTAATAAAACTAAAAGCTGGTTCTTTGAGAAGATAAACAAAATTGACCAACCTTTAGCCAGGCTCATCAAGAAAAATAGAGAAGAATCAAATCAACAAAATCAGAAATGAATAAGGAGTGGTTACAACAGACAATGCAGAAATACAAAAGATTATAAGAGACTATTACGAACAACTATATGGCAATAAAATGGATAACCTGGAAGAAATGGACAGATTCTTAGAAAAGTTCAATCTTTTAAGACTGAACTAGGAAGAAACAGAAATTATGAACAACCCATTACAAGCACTGAAATTGAAGCTGTGACCAAAAATCTCCCAAAAAACAAAAGCCCAGAACCAGATGGCTTCACAGGAGAATTCTATCAAACATTTAGAGAAGAGCTAATGCCTATCCTTCTAAAACTCTTTCAAAAAATTGCAGAGGAAGGAACACTTCCAAACTTATTCTGCGAGGCCACCATCACCCTCATACCAAAACCAGACAAAGACAACACCAAAAAAGGAAAACTACAGGCCAATATCACTGATGAACATAGATGCAAAAATTCTCAACAGAATTTTAGCAAACAGAATTCAGCAACACATCAAAAAGCTCATACACCATGATCAAGTTGGGTTTATTTCAGGGATGCAAGGATTCTTCAATATACGAAAATCAATGTGACATACCATATTAACAAATTGAAAGATAAAAACCATATGATAATCTCAACAGATGCAAAAAAGCCTTTGATAAAGCTCAGCACCCATTTATGATTCAGTCAGCTCAGTTCAGTTGCTTGGTCATGTCCGACTCTTTGCAACCCCATAGACTGCAGCACACCAGACCTCTCTGTCCATCACCAACTCCGGGAGCCTACTCAAATTCATGTCCATTGAGTTGGTGATGCCATCCAACCATTTCATCCTCTGTCATCCCCTTCTCCTCCTATCTTCAATCTTTCCCAGCATCAGGGTATTTTCAAATGAGTCAGTTCTTCGCATCAAGTGGCCAAAGTATTAGAGTTTCAGCTTCAACATCAGTCTTTCCAATGAATATTTAGTACTGATTTCCTTTAGGATGGACTGGTTGGATCTCCTTGCAGTCCAAGTGACTCTCAAGAATATTCTTCAACACCACAGTTCAAAAGCATCAATTATGATTAAAACTCTTCAAAAATGGGCATAGAAGGAACCTACCTCAACACAGTAAAGGCCATATATAATAAGCCTAGAGCAAACTTTATTCTCAATGGTGAAAAACTGAAAGCATTCTCCCTGAGATCAGGAACAAGACAAGGTTGTCCACTTTCGCCACTATTATTCAACATAGTTCTAGAAGTCCTAGCTACAGCAATCAGAGAAGAAAAAGAAATAAAAGGAATCTAGATCAGAAAAGAAGAAGTAAAGCTCTCACTATTTGCAGATGACAAGATGCTGGACACAGAAAACCCTAAAGATAGTATCAGAAAACTACTAAAGCTAATCAGTGAATTTAGCAAAGTTACAGGATACAAAATCAATACACAGAAATCACTTGCATTTCTATATACTAACAATGAAAAATCAGAAATAGAAATTAAGGAATCACCCTCATTCACCATTGCAACAAAAACATTAAATATCTAGGAATAAACTTACCTAAGGAGACAAAAGAACTGTACACGGAAAATTATAAGACACTAATGAAAGAAATCAAAGATGACATAAACAGATGGAGAGATATTCCATGTTCTTGGATAGGAAGAGTCAACATTGTGAAAATGACTATACTACCAAATGCAATCTACAGATTTAATGTGATCTGTATCAAACTACCAGTAGGATTTTTCACAGAACTAGAACAAAAAATTTCACAATTCATATGGAAACACAAAAGACCCCGAATAGCCAAAGCAGTCTTGAGAAAGAAGAATGCTGCTGGAGGAATCAAGCTTCCTGACTTCAGATTATACTACAAAGCTACAGTCATCAAGACAGTATGGTACTGGCACAAAAACAGAAATATAGACCAATGGAACAAGATAGAAAACCCAGGAAAAAACCCATGCACCATGGGTACCTTATTTTTGACAAAGGAGACAAGAATATATAATGGGGTAAAGACAGCCTCTTCAATAAATGGTGCTGGGAAAACGGGACAGCTACACGCAAAAGAGTGAAATTAAAACACTTCCTAACACCATACACAAAGATAAACTCAAAATGGATTAAAGACCGAAATATAAGACGAGAAACTATAAAACTTTTAGAGAAAAACATAGGCAGAACACTTGAGGACATAAATCAAAGCAAGATCCTCTATGACCCACCTCTAAAAACAAAAGTAAACAAGTGGGATCTAATTAAACTTAAATGCTTTTGCACAGCAAAGGAAACTATAAGCAAGGTGAAAAGACAACCCTCTGAATGGGAGAAAATAATAGCAAACAAAACAACAGAAAAAGGATAAATTTCCAAAATCTACAAGCAGCTCATACAACTCAATACCAGAAAAACAAACAACCCAATTACAAAGTGGGAAAAGACCTAAATAGACATTATTCCAAAGACATACAGATGGCTAACAAACACATGAAAAGATGCTCAACATAGTTCTTTATTAGAGAAATGCAAATCAAAACCACAATGAGATATTACTTCACAGGGGTCTGAATGGCCCTCATCAAAAAGGCTACAAACAATAAATGCTGGAGAGGGTGTGGAGAAAAGGGAACGTTCTTGCATTGTTGGTGGGAATGTAAATTGATACAGCCACTATGAAGACAGTATGGAGATTCCTTAAAAAACTAGAAATAAAACCAGAATAAAACCAACATATGACCCAGCAATCCCACTCCTAGGCATATACCCTGAGGAAACCAAAACTGAAACAGACACATGTATCCCACTGTTCATTGCAGCATTATTTACAATAGCTAGGACATGGAACAACCTAGATATCCAATGACAGATGAATGTAAAAAGAAGTTGTGGTACATATACACAATGGAATATTACTCAGCCATAAAAAGGAATGCATTTGAGGCAGCTCTAATGAGGTGGATGAACCCAAAATCTATTATACAGAGTGAAGTGAGTCAGAAAAATATAGATAACACACATATAATGTATTCTAATGCACATATATGGAATCTAGAAAAATTGTATTGAAGAATTTATTTACAGGGCAACAGTGGAGAAACAGACATGGAGAAATGACATATGGACCTGGGAAGAGGGAAGAAGAGGGTGAGATGTATGGAAAGAGTACCATGGAAACTTACATTACCATAGGTAAAATATAGAGCCAACGGGAATTGCTGTATGGCTCAGGAAACTCAAACAGGGGCTCTGTATCAACCCAGAGGGGTGGGGTGGGGAGGGAGGTGGAAGGGAGGTTTAAAACGGAGGGGATATATGTATACCTATGGCTGATGCACGTTGAGGTTCAACAGAAAACAGCAAAACTCTGTAATTATCCTTTAATAAAAAATAAATTTAAAAAAAATGTTCCTGGCATATGGCAGGCATTCAAATTACAAGCATTATTATTGTTGGCTGTCATGAGCCAGGGATCACACTGGTCCAATAAACAGGGCAGAGTGGCAAAGTACATAGTATAGAAAGAACTTAGAGGAGGGCTGTGCACCTGGTCTTCACAGTGAGATCCCAGTCAGCAGCACACCAGGAAAAACCAAATCAAAAGCTAAAAACGGAGTTGCCATGATTCAGAAATCCTACTCTTGGGCATATATCCAGACAAAATTGTAATTAAAAAGATACATGCCCTTCTATGTAATGTTCATAGCAGCAGTATTTTACAATAGCTAAGACATTGTACAGGAAACAGGAATCAAGACCATCCCCAAGAAAAAGAAATGCAAAAGAGCAAAATGGCTGCCTGAGGAGGCCTTACAAATAGCTGTGAAAAGAAGGGAAGCGAAAAGCAAAGGAGAAAAGGAAAGATATACCCATTTGAATGCAGAGTTCCAAAGAATAGCAAGGAGAGATAAGAAAGCCTTCCTCAGCAATCAATGCAAAGAAATAGAGGAAAACAATCTAATGGGAAAGACTAGAGATCTCTTCAAGAAAACTAGAGATAGCAAGGGAACAGTCCATGCAAAGATGGGCTCAATAAAGTACAGAAATAGTAGGGGCCTAACAGAAGCAGAAGATATTAAGAAGAGGTGGCAAGAATACCCAGAAGAACTGTACAAAAAAGAACTCTATGCAGGTCAGGAAGCAACAGTTAGAACTGGACATGGAACAACAGACTGGTTCCAAACAGGAAAAGGAGTACATCAAGGCTATATATTGTCACCCTGCTTATTTAATTTATATGCAGAGTCCATCATGAGAAATGCTGGGCTGGATGAAGCACAAGCTGGAATCAAGATTGCCGGGAGAAATATCAATAACCTCAGATATGCAGATGACACCACCCTTATGGCAGAAAGTGAAGAAGAACTAAAGAGCCTCTCGATGAAAGTGAAAGACGACAGTGACAAAGTTGGCTTAAACTCAACATTCAGAAAACTAAGATCATGGCATCCTGTCCCATCACTTCATGGCAAATAGATCGGGAAACAGTGGAAACAGAGTCAGACTTATTTTGGGGGGCTCCAAAATCACTGCAGATGGTAATTGCAGCCATGAAATTAAAAGACACTTACTCCTTGGAAGGAAAGCTACGACCAACCTAGACAGCATATTAAAAAGCAGAGACATTACTGTGCCAACAAAGGTCCATCTAGTGAAGGCTATGGTTTTTCCAGTGGTCATGTATGGATGTGAGAGTTGGACTGTGAAGAAAGCTGAGCGCTGAAGAATTGATGCTTTTGAACTGTGGTATTGGGAAGACTCTTGAGAGTCCCTTGGACTCCAAGGAGATCCAACCAGTCCATCCTAAAGGAGATCAGTCCTGGGTGTTCACTGGAAGGACTGATGTTGAAGCTGAGACTCAATACTTTGGCCACCTGATGCGAAGAGCCTGACTCATTTGAAAAGACCCTGACGCTGGGAAAGATTGAGGGCAGGAGGAGAGGAGGATGACAGAGGATGAGATGGTTGGATGGCATCACTGACTTGATGGTCATGGGTTTGGGTGGACTCCGTGAGTTGGTGATGGACAGGGAGGCCTGGCATGCTGTGGTTCACGGGGTCGCAAAGAGTTGGACACGACTGAGCGACTGAACTGAAGACATAAAAAGAACCCAAATATTCATCAGTAAATGAATGAAAAAAGAAGGTGTGGTGTTGGGACCTTCCTGGTGATGCAGTGGCTAAGACTCTGCACTCCCAAAGCACAGGGCCTGGGTTCGATCTCTGGTGGGGAAACAGATCACATATGTCTCAACAAGAGTTGACATGCTGCAACTAAGACCCAGTACAGCCGATTAAGAAACGCTGGACTGGAAGAAACACAAGCTGGAATCAAGATTGCCGGGAGAAATATCAATAACCTCAGATATGCAGATGACACCACCCTTATGGCAGAAAGTAAAGAGGAGCTAAAAAGCCTCTGGATGAAAGTGAAAGAGGAGAGTGAAAAAGTTGGCTTAAAGCTCAACATTCAGAAAACGAAGATCATGGTATCTGGTCCCATCACTTCATGGCAAATAGATGGGGAAACAGTAGAAACAGTATCAGACTTTATTTTGGGGGGCTCCAAAATCACTGCAGATTGTGACTGCAGCCATGAAATTAAAAGATGCTTACTCCTTGGAAGAAAAGTTATGACCAACCTAGACAGCATATTCAAAAGCAGAGACATTACTTTGCTGACTAAAGTCCATCTAGTCAAGGCTATGGTTTTTCCAGTAGTCATGTATGGATGTGAGAGTTGGACTGTGAAGAAAGCTGAGCGCTGAAGAATTAATGCTTTTGAACTGTGGTGTTGGAGATGACTCTTGAAGAGTCCCTTGGACTACAAGGAGATCCAACCAGTCCATTCTGAAGGAGATCAACCCTGGGATTTCTTTGGAAGGAATGATGCTAAAGCTGAAGCTCTAGTACTTTGGCCACCTCACGAGAAGAGTTGAGTCATTGGAAAAGACTCTGATGCTAGGAGGGATTGAGGGCAGGAGGAGAAGGGGACGACCAAGGATGAGATGGCTGGATGGCATCACGGACTCGATGGACGTGAGTCTGAGTGAACTCCGGGAGTTGGTGATGGACAGGGAGGCCTGGCGTGCTGCGATTCATGAGGTCGCAAAGAGTCGGACACGACTGAACGACTGAACTGAACTGAACTGAACTGAACACATTAAAAAAAAAAATATGTGGTGTATGTGTACAATGGATTACTAACCACAAAAAGAATGAAATAATGCCATTTTCAGCAAGATGAATGGGCATAGAGATTAACGTACTAAGCAAAGAAAGAGAAAAACAAATACCGTATCATATCACTTGTATGTGGAATCTAAAATAAAGCATCAATGAACATATATATAAAACAGAAATAGATTTCCAGGCATAGGAAACAGATTTGCAGTTGCCAAAGTGGAAGCAGTGTTGAGGAAACATGGATTCAAAGTTTGGGACTAGCAGATACAAACTATATAGGATGGATAAATGACAAGATCCTAATGCATAGCTCAGGGAACTATATTCAATATCCTGTGATAAATCATAATGGAAAAGAACATGAATTAGAATATATATGTGTACAAGAATCACTTTGCTGTAGAACAGATATTAATAGAATTTTTTAAAAATCAGATTATAACAATGTGTCCAGCATAATGAGAGGACAGGTGGACTCCCTAAGGTTTCAACAAACCAATCTTTGGATTCCAAGTGATTTCACACAGATCTTCCTAGAAGGAAACAATATGCCAAGTAGTTGACTTGAGTCAGGTCCCCTTCTCAGTTATATCTCCCAATGTAAATTATTGAATCGACACACAGCTGTCAGTTCAATCGTGAGTGAGTTGGTCTAACTTTCCCGGAGTGGTCAACTCAGGGCGTGTTACTGGTTTGACAGACTCGCCATAACAAATGCCGCAGACTGGGTGGCTCAGACAGCAGAAATGCATTTTCTCACAGCTCTAGAGGTCAGAAGTCCAAGATCAAAGTGTCAGCAGGTTTGGTTTCTCCTGAAGCCTCTCTCCTTGGCTTGCAGGCAGTGGACTTCTGTCTTCATATGGTCTTTCCCTCTGCGTGCACACATCTGCTTTCCAAATTTTTCTGTGTCCAAATTTCCTCAAAAGAAATTTTGAAAATAAAAAATATAAGGACATTGGTCAGATTGGATGAGGACCTAATGTAAACACCCATTTTAACTTAATCACCTCTTCAAAGGCCCCATCTCCAAATACAGTCACGTCCTGAGGTAATGGGTGTGATGGCTTTAATATATGAATTGGGAGTGGGGGGCAGACACGAAAGGGCATATGGATAAAGTTTAAGTTTGGGGCCTATGAAGGTAAAGGACAAGACTCTGCACCACAGTGACCAATGATGGAAATGCCTCAATTAATCCCACCTGATATATCAGGCATACTTCTGGCAGTTCATCCATGAAGACAATGTAAGGAACATGTGTTTTCCCTAACTCCATTCTGAGCTTGCATGTTCTTTTAAAAATACTTCAGATTTCTTCATCTTTAGCAATTAAAATAGTTTATATTCCAACCTGGCAAGAAACTATATAAATCCTAACTAGGGTATTCATTCATCCTACATCCATTTTCCTTATCTTATAAATTCATTTTAATTCAATTTTAGTGTACTGGACTTAGTGGATCCAAAATCAAAATCAGAAATAACAGACAACATTCTTGTTCTTCTTTTAAAATAATTATCAATTATTTGAGATTGTATATGTTTCTGTCCAGGGGTATCTGAGTACTGAGTAACAATACATATATCAAAACGACTTTTATGTGACAGTTTGCAATGAAAAGTACTCAGGGGCCAGTGAGAAGAAAGGACAGAAATGAGTGTGCATTTACTGTGTGCTAACTAATTTTAGTGATGAACCAGATTAGTAATGATTAGATTCTTTTAATGGGAAATGTTGGGGAGGGATAACTAAACATGAAATCCTGGAAGCTGAGACAGGAAAAGTCCTCATACTGATCCTAAGACAGAGGCTGACTGTAGGGTTATCAGCAGCTGCTACATCACATTTTGCAGATTCTAACAATTCCCCTAGACAGCATATTAAAAAGCAGAAACACTACTTTGCCAACAAAGGTCTGTCAAGGTTATGGTTTTCCCAGTGGTCATATATGGATATGAGAGTTGGACTATAAAGAAAGCTGAGCACCGAAGAATTGATGCTTTTGAACTGTGGTATTGAAGAAGACTTGAGAGTCCCTTGGACTGCAAGGATATCCAACCAGTCCATCCTAAAGGAAATCAGTCCTGAATATTCATTGGAAGGACTGATGTTGAAGCTGAAACTCTAATACTTTGGCCACCTGATGTGAAGAACTGACTCATTTGAAAAGATCCTGATGCTGGGAAAGATTGAAGGAAGGAGGAGAAGGGTACGACCGAGGATGAGACGGCTGGATGGCATCACCGACTCAATGGACATGAGTTGGAGTAAACTCAGGGAGTTGGTGATGGACAGGGAGGCCTGGCGTGCTGCAGTCCACGGGGTCACAAAGAGTCAGACACGACTGAGCAACTGAACTGAACTGAACAGTTTCCCTAAACTATTTGAGCAGAAGTCAAATGGCAAACTGACAACAATACAATCTATTTTATAGTACTTCAATCACAGTCAAGCATATGCTTACCTGAATCAGCATCAATACTATGGAATTTGTTTTATTTGATATAAACATTGAAGTTCTGAAAGTAAATGTGCTAAATCATGGTTTTTAAATTAAAGACTTCTACTTACAATTTCAGAACTTATACAATATATTTTTATTAAAGTAGAACATATGTGCATATATTTAAATTAAGTATAACTTAGCTGTCTTAAATATCTGCAACAGAGGTTGAAAGAGAGAAGAAGTAACATTTGTTCAACACTCCATACCTATTAATGTAAACTGGCTCAAATCCTTCTCAGAAGTAGACAGGTTATAAATAATAAAAGAACTCATGCACAAGTCATTCAAGACACTACGAATGACACTCAAACACATCTTTTTATTATATACTAAATTTAAAAATACAAATCTTATTAAAAATGCTTATGAAACATTGTATACATAAGTACTGTCAAATACTATCAGATTATGATATTATGTACATTTGCTAAGGTTAATTAGAAATAGAACAACATTCATAACTTTGCTGATAACGAGTTTCAGAAGTCAAATATTTTAATTAACATTTGGCAACTCTGAAGTAGTGATCTGCACAGGAAGATGTCTGCAGAGGTAAAACGGTGAGAAAACAAACGGAAAAATGCAGATATTCCTGCCCTAAGTGTTAATAAGTAGATCTCTTCTTCATCCTCTTAAGTCTCAAAATAACAGAAATTAAAGTGCATAAGACCACAAGGAATACCTGATTTGGTTGTACCCTAATACATACTATTGCCAATTGTGCTGCCATACTGAGGGCTTTGATCTCTGTACTGTTCCTGAGGTTTCAGAAGTTAATTTTGAATGTGACTAGGGGAAAAGAGGCCAATACTTTCTAAATTGCACGAAATGGCCTTAAAGTGTAGAAACACCAAAGATAAAAATATTAATTTGGGAATAGATTCAAGGAGATCATCCGTGTCTATTTTGCCCTAGAAATAAAATTAGGATATGAACCTAGTTTTACCTCTGGAAAATGCTTACTAAAAATCTGTTTCAAAAGATCAGACATGTACAGCAAGTACCACAATACTGTCAGTTACTGTCCACCCACTTACATACTGTATCATAAATACCAGGCATCAATACCTGCCTTCCAAAGATTCACGAGAAACACAGGAAGAAGCATGTTATTACTTGACACTAACTTTGCTAATCAACATAAAGTATGACCTGTAAAAATAGGTCACCACCATACAATCAAGGAAGAGGAGAAGGAAAACTGCTAGTCTACAAAAGTGCTCCTTTTAGCTTTCCAGCCGAATAGCTTAATTTGGGTAAAATAAGATTGTAAAGTAAGGCCATCAGTTCTAAATAAGCTGATGAAGCCATCTATACATACTCACATATATACGTTTAAATTTCAGTTTTGATTTAACACGAATGTGCTATTACAAACCATTTATAGGAAACATTTTATCAGGCTTATTTACAAATATATGATCAGAGAAAAGATCTTGAAAATCAAGAAAACTGCAGATAAATGTCGCCATTGCTAACACAGTTCACTAAAGGTAAGACAGATTTACATAAAAACCAAAGGAAAAAGTTTAGTAAGAAAACCCTACCATATACACCTATTGGTCATTGGATCAAAAAGGCAAATAAATGTAATGATCGTGACTAAACTTTTATTACTGTCTCTTTTAATAACATATCAACATGAGGTTTACTTAGAGTACTACCTATAAATACACAGTCTCTCATGATTCAATGAGAATATTAAGTTATTGAATACATTTTTTAATTCCCATGGCACATCATACTTGGTAACACTAATAAGGTAGATTTAGATAACACTTAAATCATGATTACGAATGTTTAATTGAGTATTTTCCTTTCTGTAGCTGTGAAATGTAAAGCTTAGATTTGCTTCCATCAGGCCTCTTAAACCAAACTTCATCATGGTTAATTGTTGTAATTACAGCACTAAAAAGAAAAAAAAAACATATGAATGAATGAATGACAATATGCCTCCTCCACTTTTAGAGCACTAGCTATAAAACCAAAATAGCTGGACTGTAAGGGTGGACTCAGGTATGTAATTGTCATTTATCAGAATGCTACTAGCAGGGCATGCTGCCAAAAACACCACATTCAACAACACAATTATCTCCTTTCTTTTCTTAATAGAGTTGGTAAAATTTACTCTTGGAACTATTAAAAGCACATTGTCCATTCCCACCCAACTCCAAAAGACAAAAAACTGGAGCTAAAACCACTTCTTGTATGGTATTACAGCTCCAACTCATATTGATATGGTTGTAGGATATGTTCTAAATACAAATCTTAATTCCCAGTGTCAAGTATCTATGGTACTCATACATATTTTTTTAACACTATTAATCTTTATTAGGTTGGTGCAAAGGTAATTGTAGTTTTGCATTGTTGAACTTTGCCATTTGATATTGGAATACATTCTTAAATAAATGCGGTTATGTTATACATCATTTTTTAACATACATTTCTCACTTTATGTTTTTTTGCTAATGACTTATTACTTGCTGTGTATTTTATATTTATTTTAGACAAGGGAAATGATGTTAGACAAAAAGCAGATTTGGGTGATTTTTCTTATTCAAGTTCAAAATGGGTCGTAAAGCAGCACAGACAACTCACAACATCAATGCACCTGACCCAGGAACTGCTAATGAACACACAGTGCAGCAGTGGCTCAAGAAGTTTTGCAAAGGAGCTGAGAGCTTGAAGATAAGGAGTGCAGTGGCCAGTCATCAGAAGTTGACAACGAAACTGAAAGCCGTCATCAAAGCTGATCCTATTACAACTACACAAGAAGTTGTTGAAGAACTCAACATTGATCATTAAGTTCAAATTGCCAACATCCGCCAGATCATCAAAAAAGCAAGAGAGTTCCAGAAAAACATCTATCTCTGCTTTATTGACTATGCCAAAGCCTTTGACTGTGTGCATCACAATAAACTGTGGAAAATTATGAAAGAGATGGGAATACCAGACCACCTGACCTGCCTCTTGAGAAACCTGGATGCAGGTCAGGAAGCAACAGTTAGAACTGGACATGGAACAACACACTGGTTCCAAATAGGAAAAGGAGTACGTCAAGGCTGTATATTGTCACCCTGCTTATTTAACTTATACGCAGAGTACATCATAAGAAATGCTGGGCTGGATGAAGTACAAGCTGGAATCAAGATTGCCAGGAGAAATATCAATAACCTCAGATATGGAGATGACACCATTCTTATGGCAGAAACTGAAGAAGAACTAAAGAGCCTCTTGATGAAAGTGAAAGAGGAGAGTGAAAAAGTTGGCTTAAAGCTCAACATTCAGAAAACTAAGATCATGGCATCCTGTCCCATCACTTCATGGGAAATAGATGGGGAAACAGTGGGAACAGTGGCCGACTTTATTTTGGGGGGCTCCAAAATCACTGCAGATGGTGATTGTAGCCATGAAATTAAAAGATGCTTACTCCTTGGAAGGAAAGTGATGACCAACCTAAACAACATATTAAAAAGCAGAGACAAAGGTCTGTCTAGGCAAGGCTATGGTTTTTCCAGTGGTCATGTATGGATGTGAGATTTGGACTATAAAGAAAGCTGAGTGCCGAAGAATTGATGCTTTTGAACTGTGGTGTTGGAGAAGACTCTTGAAAGCCCCTTAGACTGCAAGGAGATCCAACCAGTCCATCCTAAAGGAGTCCTGGGTGTTCACTGGAAGGACTGATGTTGAAGCTGAGACTCCAATACTTTGGCCACCTGATGTGAAGAGCTGACTCATTTGAAAAGACTCTGATGCTGGGAAAGATTGAGGACAGGAGGAAAAGGGGACGTCAGAGGATAAGATGGTTGGATGGCATCACCGACTCAACAGACATGAGTTTGGGTGAACTCCCGGAGTTGGTGATGGACACAGAGGCCTGGCATGCTGCCGTCCATGGGGTTGCAAAGGGTCGGACACGACTGAGCAACTGAACTGAAATGAACTGATGGTCATTTGGCATTTGAAGCAAACTGGAAAGGTGAAAAAGCTCAGTAAGTGAGTGCCTCACAAGCTGACTGAAAATCAAAACACTCGTTGTTCTGAAGTGACAATGAACCATTTCTCGACTGGACTGTGACATGTAACAAAAAGTGGATTTTATACAACCACCGGTGATGACCAGCTCAGTGGCTGGATCAAGAAGAAGCTTCAAAGCAATTCCCAAAGCCAAATTTACACCAAAAAAAGGTCCCCATCACTGTTTGGTGGTCTGCTGCCCATCTGATCCACTATAGATTTCTGAATCCTGACAAAACCATTAGATCTAAGAAGTATGCTCAGGAAATTGATGAGATGCACTGAAAATTGCAATGCCTGAATCCAGCAGGGGTCAACAGAAAGGGTCCAATTCTTCTCCACAAAAACCCCCAAACACACGTTGCACCACCACCAGTTCAAAGTTGAACAAACTGGGATACGAAGTTTTGCCTCATCTGCCATATTCACCTAACCTCACGCCAACTGACAACCACTTCTTCAAGCATCTCGACAACTTCTTGCAGGGAAAATGCTTCTACAACCAGCAGGGTGCCGAAAATGTTTTCCAAGAAAGAGTTCACATCTCTATCCATGGATTTTTATGCTACAGAAATAAACTAATTTCCCATTGGCAAAAATGTGCTGATTGTAATGGTTCCTATTTTGATTAATAAAGATGTGTTTGAACCTAGTAACAATGATTTAAAATTCACAGTCCAAAACCACAATTACGTTTGCACCAACCTAACAGAAGTCTTTCTAAAACTATGTTTGTGTTTAATCCTCTTTTATGCTATTTTATCTCCTTTTTAGTGCTACCCTGGTGGCTCAATAGTAAAGAATCCACCTGCTAATACAGGAGACACAGGTTTGATCTATGGGGCAGGAAGATCCCCTGGAGAATGAAAGGGCAACTCACTCCAGTATTCTTGCCTGGAAAGTCCCATGGATAGAGGAGTCTGGCCAGCTACAGTCCATGGGGTCGCAAAGAGTCAGACACAACTGTGTGACTGAGCACAAGCATTTCCTTTTTAACCACATTTATGGTACACAGTAGTAGTTATATGTCTCAAAAGCAATAAGATAAGGCAAAGAAGCCAGGGGTACTTTATATATATATGTATGTATGTATGTATGTGTATATATATATGTGTACATACATACATATATATATATATATATATATATATATATATATATATATATGCTTCCCAGGTGGTGTTAGTGGTAAAAAACCCACCTGCCAATATTGGATATCTAAGAGACATGGATTCAATCCCTGGGTCAGGAAGATCCCCTGGAGGAGGGCATGACAACCTACTCCAGTATTTTGCCTGGAGAATCCCATGGACAGAGGAGCCTGGCAGGCTACAGTCCATGGGATCACAAAGAATCTGACACAACTGAAGCAACTAGCATGCATACACACAGATCCTAAGTGGTAGTAGTTATATGACTCAAAAGCAATAAGATAAAGCAAAAAATCCAGGAGTATTATATATGTAACCTACTAATTAATTAGCTCAATGGACTTTTATGAGAAAAATCTGCTCCTGAAACGAGTATTCAGTAATAAATGCAAACACCTTATTTACTATTACTACCTAGAAAAAGTTATTTTCTTACTGTAGAGGATAAAAAAACTCTGAGGATTAAATAATAAACTATAAAGGAACTAAAGAAGTGATGCACATTAATATTTTCCAAAGGCCACACCAGAGAAAACTTAGAAGGCTCTATAAATGATTATAGAAACTTTATTTAAGCTCAGACAGGTTGAATCTTCTAAAAGGCAATTTTCAGTTTTCAAGTTATACTTTAATTACCATCACTCTAAATTTTCACTAATTTTCAATTCCTTTCCCATTTTGATTGATGCAATTTTTTTTATACAAAATACTAAAATATACCCCCAAAAGTTAACATTAACACTGGTGTTCAAACATGCTAATCAAATCATACGTCACAAAAAGAAAGAAATCCACAGGCACATATTAAGGTATTAGGAATGCACTACACAAGCAGCAAAAATTTACTGACAACAACTCAGTACACTCTAATACTGAGCAGCACTGAAACAATAAAGGCTTTTTACCTTGTAGGACATTCATCTTTTTTGTCAATACATATTGTCTGTCCACGTATATACCATTCACCGTCATAGTATAACCTTCCCTCTTCGGATCTAGCACTGTGCAGGTGTTTTTCCAGTTTCACAGGTGCTAAAGGGATCAGTTCAAAAACTGTTATATTAATAAGACATTGTCAGAGGAACAAAAGTGCAGAACACTTAAGCATTAATACCAATCCACCCATATATGTGAAAAAACACTAAAAATACTTTTTCAGATAACAAACCTACATCTAATAAAAACAAAGAGAATTTCATTTCCTACATTTTTTTATATAATTCAGTGTTTAATAGAGCTATTTAAAAAAGCTAAAAATATATATAATAAATCAATTAACTAGACAAGTGCAAGAGAGCAGATATATTATCCACTATTAATGCCAATTTTAAGTAAGATTTAAAATCTGAGTTGTCATATTTCCACTGAAAATTTCCTGATGGCTCAGAGGGTAAAGAATCTGCCTGCAAAGCGGGAGACTCAGATTCAATCCCTGGGTGGGGAAGATCCCCTGGAGAAGGGAATGGCAACCCATTATTCTTGCCTGGAGAAATTCCATGAAAAGAGGAGCCTGGTGGGCTACAGTCCATGGGGTGCAAAGAGTCGGACACAACTGAATGACTAACACACACACAAACAATATATAATAAATCAATAACTAGACAAGTGTAAGGAGAAAAGATGATGCATTATGCTTTACTAGTGCCATTTTAAGTAAGATTTAAAATCTGAGTTGTCATATCTCCACTGAAAATTATATTTTTTCATATTGTCTCGCCTGACACTTTTTATTGTCTCAACTGACACTTCAAAAAAGCAAAGTTTAACATATATTCCAAGAATTTCCCAGCCCTTTGATTCTAAAAAGCAAATGTCCTCAGTAGAATTTTCATTTTGAAATTCTAGAAATGGTTTGAGATTCATCAGATAAACTCATGCAGAAAAAAAAAAAATTCTTTATGGAAGCACACTGTCAAAAGCACACCATGAAATATACCCCTCTGCATCATTCAAATGTCACCACCTCAGAAAGGTCTTCCCCAACCACTCTACCCACTCCTCAGGTAATCTTCACCACAGCTTTATATTTCCTTCATAGCAATTATTACAATTTGTCAGTATCTAGTTAGTCATCTATTTACATATACATTATCATTCTGCCTCCCTCAAGGAAGTTCCAGGAGGTTCAACTCTTGAACCACTACATTCACTGACCTCAAAAAGTGCCTGGTATTTAAAAGGTTTTCAGTAAGTATTCACTCATTCATTCATTCAACAAATGTTTTCTGAGCACTGTGACTGAACAGACAGATTTCTGACCTTTGTGGAGCTTACGATTCTCTCAGGAGACAGGTAAACATGTAAACAATCAAAAAATTACAAATTGTGGTAAGTGCCATGAAGAAAACAAAGAATACACATGCTAAAGATAACAGGGGCTGGGGAGGAGACCCACTCAACAGTGTAGTCAGACTCTTAAAGGAATCCATGGCTCAAATCTATACAGTGAAAGAAGGTAGAAACAGAGAAATTATTCTAGACAGTAATGTCCGTCACTACTTCAGCAGTGATTTCAGGATTTTTGATGAACCCAACTGCCAGCATTCTAATCTCTCTCATAGAAAATATAGGTACAGAAGTAACTTTGTGCACAATTCCAGAGGCTTGAGGAATTGAAAGTCCACAATTCCTATTCACAGGCTCTCTGAAGGCCATCCATGGACTCTAGACACCTCCCCTATAGAATTACTGAGCCCATTAAAAAACACTAAATACATACTTTTAAGATTACTGATCCATTATTAGCAACTGTAATGCAGTTGAAGCACTAAAGAAGAAATACATTCCATTCATAAATCTTGAAACTTTTACATGAGGCAAAGTCTCCAGAAGAATTTTTCACAGTTCTGCATATAGCGTTCACTGATTAAATGAAACCAGTGACGGGGGAGTGGTTTAGTATGTAATTGACTTAAAAAGTCTCCAAAGAGATTTCTGAACTCAGACAAAATGACTTACGTTCTGTTTTCACTCTATGTGGACCAAGTGTAGCCATTGCCTTAATTAAAAAAAGAAGAAGAAAGATGTCTGAGTTCAAAATCAAAGTATATTTCGATATCCATTTAATATATAAAATTTACAAGCTTAATAACAAACAGTGAAATATGATCTGCTTCAATAAGTTGGTAATGTTTAAAACCATGGGAATATAAAAAGAATAAAAATTTATTCTAGAGGTGTTATCAATACCTAATATAATCTCAAATTCTCAACTAAGAAGCTTCTGAGAATGGAAAATTTTAATAGGAAAACAAGTCTCCACTTTCAAACAAGCACAGAAAATCTTCTAACATTTCAATGTTTAATGACAAAATGCAAAAATGTATAATAAAGGTTCAAATATTCACTCACTTTCATTCATTCAACAAATATATCTGAGTGCCTTCTGTGAGCCAGTACCAGGCTAAGCCCTAGGCACAGAATGGTAATCCATTACTGTTTTGGGGCAACCAAAATACTTTTGCATACTTTTGCATAAATTGTTAATTACGTTATCACAGGAAAAAATAGAATCAAACTGCTAGCATGCCTCTCATAAAATACTCTTGCAATCCACAGATATCTGTATTAGTAATGACTGCCTAGAGAGACTGTTGCAAAGTAAAGCATATTTACAACAATATTTTGATGTATTAGTGAAAAATTATACACTCTTAAAAAGTAGACTACAAAAAATATACTTGAATTCCATTGCTCTTTAATCATACCTTCCTTATTGTTGTCCAGTCTTCAAGAATATCAAGATCTTGTAACATATAAACTATATACGGACGTTGAAAAGTCAAGGTCAGTTTAGCTGTAAGAATTTCAATTTTAAACTATACTTCCAAATTTCTGTTTTTCAGAGACTGGAACAACGACTTCAGACAGAAACCATCAGCATGCTGAATTCTGACTCCAAATTGTTTTTCAAAAAACTTACCAGCGTTAAGTATGTTCTAGTACTTCAGATATTATAACCATATTCTCTTAATCCTATGGTGTCTCTGACAGTAAAATAAACCAACAACCTAATCACTGTTTTGAGGTGGGTAAGGGGGAAAGCAGGAGCCAGGGGAAGGTACCATAGGGAATGCCAAGATTGAATGTGTATATTAATGTAATTTAAAGACATTCCAGTTTCAGAGACATTAAAAATGTCAAAAAGTACACGTGAGAATTAAGCAATCACACTATCTAATAAACAGCTGCTTCATTTCAAAGCCCTTGTGATCTACAAAGCCACATTAATTTTCAGTGTTGAGATCATGGCTAAATTTCTTATCCTCTCTACCTGGCTTAATCTAAACTATACCCTTCTGCTTTCAATCATTTTTAAAAATCATCTCTTACTACAGGATCATGCAAATAAAGATAATGTATACTAATAAAAGTTACAAAGATAGGCACAGTGAAAAAACATACATTAAAACAACTAAAAAAAAAAATTTAAAAACCCGGAAAATTTGAAAAAGGATATCTGACACAACAACTGGCTTCTTTTTGTCGGGACTGAAAGGATCCTTCCTCTTTTTTCTTGACTGAAGCTCATCATTCCACAGCTCTGGCAAGTAAATAAAAATTAAGTATTACTTGATTTCTTGAGATCAAAGGAAAAAAAAGACTAATTTCATAGTAGCAAAACTACATTGGTGGCTATGTTTATATGCTATAAATATGGGTATATATTATATATATATATGACTACATATAATTTAATGAGCAGCTATATATTTATGAATTTTCCTCTTCTTTCATTAGAATAAAATTCAATTTGCCACCTAATGCCTAGTAACTGATGAACATATATGTCAGGCACTTAAATATTCATCACATGAATGGTCTCAACTAATCTTCGAAGCTACCTCTCAGGCAGACAGTCTCATCACTTCAATTATAAGAAGAGACTGACCTAGAAAAGCTAAAACTGTCAACGATGGCCAGCCAACTAGTCGAACAATGGCACGAGAGCTCAGCTCGTCTGCTCTGCCTATTGTATCCTAGACAAACAGAATTTAAAACAAGTAACATAATACTCATCCAAGAACCATAGGATAGCCCAGTAAATCTTCCAAGGTGTAGAAAGCCTTTCCCTGAAAAAGCCAATTTCACTTTGGCCTAATCTAATTATTAATAAGTATTTCCTCTTTTTGAGACAAAAATCTGCCTCCTTATAATATCCATCATTTTGTCCTAGTTTGTGCAGGACCAAGAGAAAAGGTCCTTTCTATTCCTTCTTCCACATGACAATCTTTCAAGACTTAGAGGAAAGAATATATACTGTAGCTGTCTTCCAATACTACTGTTATGTTGTAATAATATTCTTAACTGTTCTTACAGTGTATTATCCTCATGCCTGTTGTTCCTGTCACACTTCTATTTTATTCCTTTTCATGTGCTACATTTTCTATATCCTTCTGAAGTATGAGTCCCAATTAAAGCAACAATCACAGCAAATTCTTTAGCAGTCTTCCTCCTTGCCCTCTCATTAGGACACTTCATTTATATACCATTTGTATAAGAGACTAGATATGAAGAGACACCTCAGTAAAACAAAGATTTAGTGCCACTTAAACATGACAGTCACAGCATTCCCCTCACCTGAGGTAATATCAATGCTGTGCCGGTCCTCTTCAAGCCTTCTTATCTTCTCCTCTAGCTCACTCTGTACTGTATCATATAACAAAAGCTTTTCACTCTGGAAAAAAAAAAATAGATCACACATAACCAGGAAGAAAGAATCGTTCCATGTTTAACTAACAATACCAAATAACTCACTTTTTAAAGTATTTTAACATATGGTGCTTTTGTTTAAATTCAACTTAAAAATTTTAATGATGAAATGTCAAATATATGAATGAACTAAAACTAGAAACTAAGAATCTAAGTATACAGAGAACTACATGCAATTAAGTTGTTTAAGAATATCTAAATCTGTATGTGATAAAGAGGCAAATATTTACTTCATAAAAAACTCATAGTGAGTTCCTGTAGCCCCTTTCAAATACAGGCAGGCCCCCTGTCAGCACAATGGAGAGCCTTTCCTGTAAAATGTATCACTGTAAAACAAAACTATTTTTTCTCATATCAGAACAATTCCTCACTAATACGTCAATCGTATTAAAAGAGACGAATTCAAGAGAAAAATTCAAGTATAAATTTTATAATTATTTCAAACAATTCAATTAAAGATAAAATTCAAGTATAAATTTTATAATTATTTCAAACAATTCAATTAAAGATAAAATCGTAATATTACAGACTAATTATATCCCAATCTTTCAACAAAACTATAGAAAGACTGAGCCACTGGCTAAGAGACAAGACTATTTACTAGTAAATCAGACTAGAATCCGGATCCACTTGTTCTAGCCCTTTTTTTTTTAATTATAAAATACTGTATCCTTTATTTTTAAAGCCAGAGGATGAGCATCAGCGTGAAGATGAGCTGTGTGTGTGTGTGTGTGTGTGTGTCCGTGCGCACACGTGCGCACTCCGTAGTGTGCAATTCTTTGCAACCCTATGGACTGTAGTCCATCAGGCTCCTCAGTTCATGGAACTTTCTAGGCAAGAATACTGGAGTGGGTTGCCATTTCCCACTATAATTTTATATGATAAATAAAATCACATAGATTTATCATATAAAAGGCTGTGACAGATTGCCACCCACCTACCACATGCATATCTCTAGTAAAGACAATAGCCTATTGGGATATAGCTAGATATGCCTGTCTCATAGTAGCTACTGGAATACAGTTAGTTATGATTTCTTGTGGAAGGCATAAGCCATGCCCATTTTGAGCATTCCCAGTGTCCATCATGAAGTCTTCTCTTTTGGGTTTGAAATTTAGAGTCTACGTATGCTTGAAGGCTCTGCCAAGTGGAAGAGAAAAGATGGTTTTTGTAAATTTGAAGCAATCCTGGAGGCAGAGAGAAAGCAGAGCTGAAGAAGGCTAAAACTAGATCCCCTATGAAAAATTATCTCATTACATGTTACTCTCTATGCTTACTTCCTTTTACTTTCTCCTCTGCTTTTGGTAAAATTTTACTGAATAGTCTAGCATTATCTAAATTGTACTACAAGAATTGGGAACTGTTACATAGCAGATAAGAAGGGAGAACAGGCTGCAGTCACAGTCAAGATTGTGTGATGGCTATGAACAGAGCCAGATTCTCCAACCAAAGAGGCCTCTGAAAGCTAAGTAGGAGTGATAAAGCCTTTGCTTTCAAAAATATTTCAATGAAAAAATGTTTTATAAAAATTACCACTAAAAAAAAAAGAATATGGACTTTTAACTGGTGAATTCTCTTTGTATTCCATTGATATATTTGCCCTAGGCCAAACAGAAATTCTGAAATAAACCTACCAGTCATTGTTTAAAAAAAAAAGGTACAATAGGACTGAAATGTTTGAAGTTTTGAAGGCTTCTCTAAAAAATACCACAGGTATACTTTAAATTACACAAATAGAAGTGCCTTGACTCTATCCTCATTATTCTTTGTTCTTCTCTCCCTTATCCCCAGCCCCTCAACAGCCTTCCATGAGAAGGAAAGAAAGTCATAACTGAAGCAGGTAAAAAGACAGCTGGAAAAGAAAGAGGCTTTCAAACTCCCTTTCTTTGGTGCCTGTAGAGCCTTCTATACTCAATAGGTAATTTACCTTTTTTAAAGTATTATTAATTATAACTACACATTTGGCTTCAAAATCCCACACCCCTCCAATCTTCACACGTATACTTAGTGAACCTGCTCACTGATCCCTTTCACCAACTGAGACCATGCTCCTTCTCATCAGGGCCATGTTAGGGAGTGCCAGCAAAGTGGCTCCAAGGTTCCATGTTTGCACTCATATTCCCTCTGGCCTGGGTTCAGAATCAATTGCCTGTTGGCAGTTCCCTGACTAAGGCATCTCACAGTTTTGAACCTGGACTAGCATCTTAGGAGATTTTCAAGGACTAGCATTACCAGAGAAAGAACAAAACATATTAAAAGGCTACAGTCCTTTTTTTTTTTTTTAAGTATGCTGCATTGGAATAAAAAGATAAGCAGAACAGGATTTAAAAGCCAAGAAACAGATTCCAGTTGTGGGAAATGTTACAAAAAAGGTGACTTTTCAAATTATTTGAAAACCAGATGACAATAAATGACAAGAGAAAAATGAGTTTAAGTGTACAGAGAAAAAAAGTTGGCTTAAAACTCAACATTCAGAAAACTAAGATCATGGCATCCAGCCCCATCACTTCATGGCTGATAAAATAATGGAAACAGTGAGAGACTTTACTTTTCATGGCTCCAAAATCACCGCTGGTGATTGCAGCCATGAAATTAAAGGACACTTGTTCCTTGGAAGAAAAGTTATGACCACCTAGACAGCTTATTAAAAAGCAGAGACATTACCTTGCCGACAAATGTTCACCTAGTCAAAGCTATGGTTTTTCCAGTAGTCATGTACAGATGTGAGAGCTGGACCATAAAGAAAGCTGAGTGCTGAAGAACTGATGCTTTTGAACTGTGGTGCTGGAGAAGACTCTTGAAGAGTCCCTTGGAGATCCAACCAGTCCATCCTAAAGGACATCAGTCCTGAATATTCATGGGAAGGACTAATGTTGGGCTGAAAGTCCAATACTTTGGCCATCTGATGCAAAGAGCTGACTCACTGGAAAAGACCCTGATGATGGGAAAGACTGAAGGCAGGAGAAGGGGACGACAGAGGATGAGATGGTTGGATGGCATCACCGACTTGATGGACATGAGTTTGAGCAAGCACTGGGAATTGGTGATGGACAGGGAAGCCTGGCATGCTGCAGTCCATGGGGTCACAAACAGTCGGACACGACTGAGTGACTGAACTGAACTGATACAGAGAAAAAATTTTATAACGTAAGGTTCTTTGCCTTATGTTATATAAAACAATGGACTAAACAGTTAAATTTACAAAATGAAATTTAAAGGAAGTAAGGAAAGATAGTGAATGATATTGGGATGAAGAAAGTTTTTCAAAGCACAAAAATCCGAAGGACAAGTTATGTTTAAAGAACTATTTGTGCACACAGAAATTAAAGACACATTAAAAAGCAAACAAAAGAAGAAAGCAATAAAAAATACCTGCAACATGACAAAGCCTTAAAACCATCAGATGAAATTAAACAAGCATGGATAAATCAGTAAGAAAACTCTAAATACTGTCCATCAGTTCAGTTCAGTTCAGTCACTCAGTCGTGTCCGACTCTTTGTGACCCCATAAATTGCAGCACGCCAGGCCTCCCTGTCCATCACCAACTCCCGGAGTTCACTCAGACTCCATTGAGTCAGTGATGCCATCCTCCATCTCATCCTCTGTCGTCCCCTTCTCCTCTGCCCCCAATCCCTCCCAGTATCAGAGTCTTTTCCAATGAGTCAACTCTTTGCATTAGGTGGCCAAAGTACTGGCATTTCAGCTTTAGCATCATTCCTTCCAAAGAAATCCCAGGGCTGATCTCCTTCAGAATGGACTGGTTGGATCTCCTTGCAATCCAAGGGACTCTCAAGAGTCTTCTCCAATACCACAGTTCAAAAGTATCAATTCTTCAGTGCTCAGCTTTCTTCATAGTCCAACTCTCACATCCATACATGACCACAGGAAAAACCATAGCCTTGACTAGACGGACCTTTGTTGGCAAAGTAATGTCTCTGCTTTTAAATATGCTATCTAGGTTGGTCATAACTTTTCTTCCAAGGAGTAAGCGTCTTTTAATTTCATGGCTGCAGTCATATACTCACTACCAAAAATAGCCAAAAGAAGAGACAGAGAGAAATACAAGTACAAATTAAAATGTGCAGTATGCAATACTATTCTTCACTTGGCAAAGTTGTTTTATTCTTTTCAATTATAATAAACAATGCCTACCAGAAAAATAAATGACCCAATCAAAAAATGGGCCAAAGAACTAAACAGACATTTCTCCAAAGAAGACATACAGATGGCTAACAAACACATGAAAAGGTACTCAACATCACTCATTATCAGAGAAATGCAAATCAAAACCACAATGAGATATCATCTCATGCCGGTCAGAATGGCTGCTATCAAAATGTCTACAAACAATAAATGCTGGAGAGGGTGTGGATAAAAGGGAACCCTCTTACACTGTTGGTGGGAATGCAAACTAGTACAACCACTATGGAGAATAGTGTGGAGATTTCTTAAAAAACTGAAAATAGAACTGCCTTATGACCCAGCAATCCCACTGCGGGGCATACACACTGAGGACACCAGAATTGAAAGAGACATGTGTACCCCAGTGTTCACAGTAGCACTGCTTACAATAACCAGGATATGGAAGCAACCTAGATGTCCATCAGCAGACGAATGGATAAGAAAGGTGTGGTACATATACACAACGGAATATTACTCAGCTATTAAAACGAACGCATTTGAATCAGTTCTAATGAGGTGGATGAAACTGGAGCTAACTACACAGAGTGAAGTAAGTCAGAAAGAAAAACACCAATACAGTATATTAACACATATATATGGAATTTAGAAAGATGGTAACAATAACCCTATATGTGAGACAGCAAAAGAGACAGAGATACATAGAACAGACTTTTGGACTCTGTGGGAAAAGATGAGGGTGGGATGATTTGAGAGAATAGCACTGAAACATGTTACCATATGTGAAACAGATCACCAGTCCAAGTTCAATGCATGAAACAGGGCACTCAAAGCCGGTGCACTGGGACAACCCAGAGCAATGGGATGGGGAGGGAGGTGGGAGAGGGGTTCAGGGGTTCAGGATGGGAGAGAGGATGCCTTCTGACTTACTTCACACAGGTATACCCGTAGCTGATTCATGTCAATGTATGGCAAAACCCACAATATTGTAAAGTAATTAGCCTCCAATTAAAATTAATAAATTAACTTAAATAAATAAACTATGCCAACTGATATAGAGAATATAAACCAACTCAACAATTTAGAAAGTAACTTACAAATAAGTTTTAAGGACTTCACTGACTATATCCTTTGATCTAGTAATTACACTGAGGATTCCATCCTAAAGAAATAACAACCTTGGCCAATGTTGCATGGAAAAGGATGTCCACAACAGCAATATTTGTAATGCATAAAACCAGGAACAAAGTGAAATCTAATAACAGAGTACTGGCTACAGAAATTATTGTACATCCATACTACTACTCTGCAGATAACAAACATTCAGAATTCAAAAAGTAGGGGAAAACGGCTACAGTAAAATTACAAATGAATCCAGATCATAAACTCTCTCTTCCCGAAGACATAATGAAGTAAACAGAAAACAAGTACAAAATAAATCAACAAACGACACTTATAGTTATCAAACAAAGGAAGGAGGACAATGCCAGGCCATAACCTCTGAACATGATAACTAAACTGAGACAGAACCCCAAGATCTGCATTATGTACACTATACTCACACAGGAACTCTGTAAAGAAAGAAGTTGAGGGGGGGAATATTCAAAAAGTCTGAGTCATACTTCCAAATCTACAAAGAAATGAAGAAGGGTCTGGATGGGGGAAAATACATGGGAAGCCCTAAAGAGAGAAAGGCTCACCAGTGAGAAGAAAACTTCTAGAGCTCAGCAGGTGACAAGCTCTGCACACAGGCAGATTATATTGACTCATTCCTAGATATGAATGATGGCCAAAGGTGGCTAGTTATTTGTGAAAAGCATCAAAATGAAACACAGAGAGACAAAGGAACAAAAAAGAAGTATAAAGAAACAGGAACAAGTCAAGATACAGAAAAAAAGTTCAAAACAACTGCATTTAATACCCATAAAGGGATGGGATTACACCCATGAGAAAAGAATAGGAGTTGGAAAAAATGTTAAAAATGGGTAATCAGAGGACATAAGAGCTCTTGGAAATTAAATACAGAATGGAAATAAAATATTTAGTAAAAGGACTGGAAAAGAAAGTTGAATACACTCTTAAAAACAATAAAATAAGAATGAAGGGAAGAGGTGGAGGGAAGTACCTATAATAAAAATATAATATATAAGATCTACAAAATATGCAATAATACAATATATATATGAAATATAAGAAAATTCAAAATCAATATTGGGGGTTCAGCAGCTAACCAAGAAGAATTCCAAAATGAGAAAACAGAAAATAATAGAGAAGAAACAATATAAGAAACCTCTCAGAGCAAAAGGTATGTTTCCTGATATAAATGTTCCTCTTGAGTATCCACATGAATGAAGAGAGATGCACATATCACCTTGCTGTTCCATAGCATCAAGGACAAAGAAAACATCTTACAGCTATTCAGGAAGAAAAAAGGTCATGTACAGAGGATCAGGATTCACAATGGTAACAGGCTTCCCAAAGCAATACTAGAGGCTAGAAGACAGTGGAAAAATGCCTTCAAAATTCTGAGGAAACATCATTACTTACATCTAGAATTCCATACTCTGAAGGGTGAGTTAAAAGATGGTTCCAGACATGAAAGATGTAAGGGTTTTAAAACATGTCCAATAAATCTTTGACATGCCTCCCTTCAAAAGGTAGACCCTAATTCCTGTCTCCCTGAAAGTGAGCAGGACTTAATGACTCATCTGTAAGGAATATAATGTGGCAGAAATCTAGGTTATTAAAAACACTATCACTTCTGTCTTGCTCTTGTGAACCATTCACCCTCGGAGAAGCTAGTCACAAGGTCATGGGGGCCCTCAGTCAGCCTGTGGAGAGGCCTATGGGAATAAGGCTTCCAACCAACAACCAGAAACAACCTGCCAGTCTTTAAGTCAGTCACCATAGAAGCAGTTCCTGCAGTCCCAGTCAAGCCTTCAAATAGCTGCTTCCCTGGCTGACCTCTTCACGGCAATTTCATGTGATTCCCTGAGCCAGAACCACCCAGCTACTTTGCTCCCAAATTCCTGACCATAGAGACTGCAAAATAAAATGCTGATTACTGTTTCAAGTGACTA
Source organism: Ovis aries (assembly GCF_016772045.2). Classification (NCBI taxonomy): domain Eukaryota; kingdom Metazoa; phylum Chordata; class Mammalia; order Artiodactyla; family Bovidae; genus Ovis; species Ovis aries. The sequence continues at coordinate 43,774,889 of NC_056071.1, read as the reverse complement.
CATTTTGGAGTAATTTATTATAAAGCAATAGATAACCAATACAAGAAGTCTCAAACACCTAACTTCTATACCCTTTTTCCCAAGAAGCTACTCAACAAAACTGAAAAAAGAAAACAAGACTATAGCAGGGAAAGAAGTAAAGGGAATCACTTTACTTGTGAAGAGAAACCCATGAAGACAGAGATGCAGCTGGCATAGAAAGTATCTGAAAGATGGAGCAGAAAGGAACGGGGTCCAGGGATGGAAGACTTGCTCCCAGGATGGAGAACTCCAGAAGGAAACGGGTCTCATGGATTACCTGAAGCATCTGACCATGCAGAAAACGGCACTGGGGGTTTTCATAAATCTGCTCGAGTCTCTGGGAAGAACTGATAAACAAGAGAAAACTAACAAACAATAAACGAAGCAATTAATTCCAAGGTTAAAAAAACATAGTTGTACAAGAAGGGAAGTTTAAGCAAAGCATAACGCTGGGATCAGTAAAAAATAGTTATTGTTACAACAAAAACAAAAATTATGACATAACTATATCAGAAGAATGAGATGAGGAAAACTAATATGGAATCCTCGGCTTTCAAAACGTACTATCCAAAACTGATATTATTTAGAAATGAGGCTAAACTCCAGAAGCAGTAGATAAAAGATTTACATAGACAATTGCTGCTTGCATGTAGAACACAGAGATGGTAGTGAGGCTGCTGTTTTGCATTATAAGCCTGTGCTTTCAGGAATATGTACACACATTACCCAGTTAAAGCAGATTTTTAAGAGTATTTAGGGAGGGGGAAACTGGTTGAAGGCCGTCCAAAGGTACAAACTTCCGGTTATAAAATAAACAAGTACAACATGATTAATATAATTAATAGCACTATGTGTTATATACAAAAGTTGTTAAGAGTAAATCCTAAGAGTTTTGATCACAAGGAAAAATTTATTTTTTAATTTTTTTAATTTTATATCTATATGAGATGATGGCTGCCCATTAAACTTATGATATCATGATGCTTGTAAATTAAATCACTGTGATGTACACTTTAAACTTACACAGTGCTATATGTCAATTACATCTTCATAAAACTAGAAGAAAAAAATTTTTTACTGAAGGATAATTGCTTTATAGAATTTTGCTGTTTTCTGTCAAACCTCAACATGAATCAGTCACAGGTGTACATATAACCCCTCCCTTTTGAACCTCCCTCCCATCTTCCTCCCCACCCCACCCCTCTAGGTTGATACAGAGCCCCTGTTTGAGTTTCCTGAGCCATACAGCAAAATCCTGTTGGCTATCTATTTTACATATAGTAACGTAAGTTCCGTGTTACTCTTTCCATACATTTGACCCTCTCCTGCCCTCTCCCAATGTCCGTAAGTCCATTCTCTATGTCTGTTTCTCCACTGCTGCCCTGTAAATAAATTCTTCAGTACCATTTTTCTAGATTCTATATGTGCATTAGAATACGGTATTTATCTTTCTCTCTCTGACTCACTTCACTCTGTATAATAGGTTCTTGTTTCATCTACCTCATCAGAAGTGACTCACATGCATTTCTTTTTATGGCTGAGTAATGTTCCATTGTGTGTATGTACCACAACTTTTTTCCATTCATCTGTCAATGGACACCTAGGTTGCTTCCATGTTCTAGGTATTACAAATGTGCTGCTATAAACAATGGGTTACATGTGCCTATTTCAGTTTTGGATATGCCTAGGAGTGGAATTGCTGGGTCATATGCTGGTTTTATTCTGGTTTTATTCCTAGTTTTTTTCAGGAATCTCCACACCGTCTTCCATAGTGGCTGTATCAACTTACATTCCCTCCAACAGTGCAAGATGTTCCCTTTTCTCCACACCCTCTCCAGCATTTACTGTTTGTAGACTATTTGATAGCAGCCATTCTGACCAGTGTGAGATGGTACCTCATTGTGGTTTTGATTTGCATTTCTCTAATAATGAGCGATGTTGAGCATCTTTTCATGTGTTTGTTAGTTGCCTATATGTCTTCTTTTGAGAAATGACTGTTTAGGCTTTTTCCCACTTTTTGATTGGGTTGTTTGTTTTTCTGGCATTGAGTTGTATGAGCTGCTTGTATATTTTGGAAATTAATCCTTTGTCCGTTGTTTCATTTGTATTATTTTCTCCCATTCTGAGGGTTGTCTTTTCACCTTGTTTCCTTTGCTGTGCAAAAGCTTTTAAGTTTAATCAGGTCCCCCTTGTTTTACTTTTATTTCCATTACTCTAGGAGGTGGGTCATACAGGATCTTGCTTTATGTCATTGAGTTTTCTGCCTATGTTTTCCTCTAAAAGTTTTATAGTTTCTTGTCTTACATTTAGGTCTTTAATCCATTTTGAGTTTATCTTTGTGTATGGTGTTAGGAAGTGTTCTAATTTCACTCTTTTACATGCAGCTGTCCAGTTTTCCCAACACCATTTATCGAAGAGGTTGTCTTTGCCCCATTGTATATTCTTGCCTCCTTTGTCAAAAATAAGGCACCCATAGGTCCATGGGCTTCTTTCTGGGCTTTCTATCTTGTTCCATTGGTCTATATTTCAGTTTTTGTGCCAGTACTATGCTGTCTTGATGACTGTAGCTTTGTAGTATAATCTGAAGTCAGGAAGGTTGATTCCTCCACCTCCATTCTTCTTTCTCAAGACTGCTTTGGCTATTCAGGGTCTGTAGTATTTCCATTTGAATTGTGAAATTTTTTTGTTCTAGTTCTGTGGAAAATGCTACTGGTAATTTGATAGGGATCACACTGAATCTGTAGATTGCATTTAGCAGTACAGCCACTTTCATAATATTGATTCTTCCTACCCAGGAACATGGAATCTCTCTCCATCTGTTTATGTCATCTTTGATTTCCTTCATTAGTGTCTTATAATTATCTGTGTACAGTTCTTTTGTCTCCTTAGGTAAGTTTATTCCTAGATATTTAATTATTTTTGTTGCAATGGTGAATGGGATTGATTCCTTAATTTCTCTGATTTTTCATTGCTAGTATATAGAAATGCAAGTGATTTCTGCATATTGATTTTGCATCCTGGAACTGAGAAATTCACTGATTAGCTCTAGTAATTTTCTGATACTATCTTTAGGGTTATCTATGTATAGTATCACATCATCTGCAAACAGTGAGAGGTTTACTTCTTCTTTTATGATCTAGATTTCTTTTATTTCATTTTCTTCTCTGATTGCTATAGCTAGGACTTCCAAAACTATGTTGAATAATAGTTGAGACAGTGGACTCCCTTATCTTGTTCCTGATCTCAGGGGGAATGCTTTCAATTTTTCACCACTGAGAATAATGTTTGCTGTAGGCTTATCATATATGGCTTTTACTATGTTGAGGTAGGTTCCTTCTATGCCCACTTTTTGAAGAGTTTTAATCATAAATGGGTGCTGAGTTTTGTCAAAGGCCTTTTCTGCATCTATTGAGATTATCATATGGTTTTTATCTTTCAAATTGTTTATATGGTATATCACATTGATTTTCGTATATTGAAGAATCCTTGCATCCCTGGAAAAACCCAACTTGATCATAGTGTATGAGCTTTTTGATGTGTTGCTGAATTCTGTTTGCTAAAATTTTTTGAGGATTTTTGCATCTATGTTCATCAGTGATACTGGCCTGTGGTTTTCTTTTTGTGTGTTGTCTTTGTCTGGTTTTGGTATCAGGTGATGGTGGCCTCATAGAATGAGTTTGGAAATATTCTTTCTCTTCAATTTTTTGAAAGAATTTTAGAAGGATAGGCTTTAGTTCTTCTCTAAATGTTTGACAGAATTCTCCTGTGAAGCCATTTGGTCCTGGGCTTTTGTTTTTTGGGAGATTCTTGATCACAGCTTCAATTTCAGTGCTTGTAATTGGGTTGTTCATAATTTCTTTCTGATTCAGTCTTGGGATTTCTCTGGAAGGAATGATGCTAAAGCTGAAACTCCAGTACTTTGGGCACCTCATGTGAAGAGTTGACTCATTGGAAAAGACTCTGATGCTGGGAGGGATTGGGGGCAGGAGAAGAAGGGGACGACAGAGGATGAGATGGCTGGATGGCATCACTGACTCGATGGACGTGAATCTGAGTGAACTCTGGGAGTTGCTGATGGACAGGGAGGACTGGCATGCTGCAATTCATGAGGTCGCAAAGAGTCGGACACGACTGAGCGACTGAACTGAACTGAACTTGTAAAATTGAACTTTTTTAAGAATCCGTCCATTTCTTCCAGGTTATCCATGTTATTGCCATATAGTTGTTCATAATAGCCTGTTATAATCCTTTGTATTTCTGTACTGTTTGTTGCAATGTTTCCTTTTTCATTTCTAATTTTGTTGATTTGATTCTTCTCTTTTTCTTGATGAGTCTGGCTAAAGGTTTCTCAATTTTGTTTATCTTCTCAAAGAATCAGCTTTTAGTTTTATTAATGTTTACTACTGTTTATTTCATTTTTCATTTATTTCTGCTTGGATCTTTATGATTTCTTTGCTTCTACTAATTTTTTTTCCAGTTGTTTTAGCTGTAAAGTAGGTTGTCTATTCAATGTTCTTCTTGTTTATTAAGGTAGGATTGTATTGCTGTAAACTTCCCTCTTAGAACGGCTTTTGCTGCATCCCGCAGGTTTTGAGTTTTGTCATTCGTTTCTAGAAATTTTTTTATTTCCCTTTTGATTTCTCCAGTAATCTGTTGGTTATTTAGAAATATGTTGTTTAATCTCCATGTATTTGTGTTTCTTACAGTTTTTTTCTTGTAACAGATTTCTAGTGTCATAGCATTGTGGTGCTCCTCTGTTGGGTGCATAGATATTAACAATTGTTATGTCTTCCTCTTGGATTGATTCCTTGATCATTATGTAGTGTCCTTCCTTATCTCTTGTAGTCTTCTTTAAGGTCTATTTTGTCTGACATGAGGATTGCTATTCCAGCTTTGCTTTCCGTTTGCATGGAATATACTTTTCCATCCTCTCACTTTCAGTCTATGTGTGTCTTGAGATCTGAAGTGGGTTTCTTGTAGACAGCATATATATGGGTCTTGTTTTTGTATCCATTCAGCCATCTGTGTCTTTTGGTTGGAGCATTTAGTTTATTTACATTTAAAGTAATTATTGATATATACGTTCCTATTGCCATTTTTAATATAAATTTAATTGGAGGTTAATTACTTTACAATATTGTATTGGTTTTGACATATATCAACATGAATCTGCCACAGGCATACACGTGTTCCCTATCCTGAACCCCCCTCCCTCCTCCCTCCCCGTACCAAGATCATTTTTCTTCTCTTGTATTTCTTTTTTTTTTTTTGTATTTCTTGACTATATAAGTCCCTTTAACATTTGCTGTAAAGCTGGTTTAGTGGTACTGAATTCCCTTAACTTCTTCTTGTCTGAAAAGCATTTTATTTCTCCATCAATTCTGAATGAGATCCTTGTTTGGTATAGTAATCTTGGTTGTAGATTTTTCCCTTTCAGTACTTAAAATATATCTTGCCATTCCCTTCTGGCCTGCAGAGTTTCTGCTGAAAGATCAGCTGTTAAGCATATAGGGTTTCCCTTGTATGTTACTTATTGCTTCTCCCTTGCTGCTTTCAATATTCTTTCTTTGTGTTTAGTCTTTGTTAGTTTGATCAGTATGTGTCTTGGCATGTTTCTCCTTGGGTTTATCCTGTATGGGACTCTTCGTGCCTCTTAGATTTGATTGACTATTTCCTTTTCCATGTTGGGGAAATTTTCAACTACAATCTCTTCAAAAATTTTCTCATACCCTTTATTTTTGTCTTCTTCTGGGACTCCTATAATTCGAATGTCGGTGCATATGATATTGTCCCAGAAGTCTCTAAGACTATCCTCAATTCTTTTCATTCTTTTTACTTTATTCTGCTCTTCAGAAGTTATTTCCACCTTTTATCTTCCAGCTCACTGATTCGTTCTTCTGCTTCAGATATTCTGCTACTAATTCCTTCTAGAGTATTTTTAATTTCAGTAATTGTGTTGTTTGTCCTGCATATTTATTCTTTAATTCTTCTAGGTCTTTGTTAATTGATTCTTGCATTTTCTCCATCTTGTTTTCAAGGTTTTTGATCATCTTTACTATCATCATTCTGAATTCTTTTTCAGGCAGTTTGCCTATTTCCTCTTCATTTATTTGGACTTGTTTCTAGTTTGTCCTTCATTTGTGTGGTATTTCTCTGCCTTTTCATTTTTTCTTTTTTAATTTATTGTACTTGAGGTCTTCTTTGCCCAGGCTTCAAGGTAGAATTCTTCCTTCCTTTTGGTTTCTCCCCACCTAAGGTTGGTCCCAGTGGTTTGTGTAACCTTCATATAGGGTGAGATTTCTGCTGCATGTTTGTTTGTTTTTCCTCGGATGGACAAGGCTGGATGAGGTGGTACTCCTGTCTACTGATGATGTGGTTTGTATTTTTTGTTTTGTTTGTTGTTTAGATGAGGCATCCTGCACAGGGTGCTATTGGTGGTTGGGTGATGCAGAGTCTTGTATTCTAGAGCTTTCCTTTGTGTGAGTTCTCACTATTTGATGCCACCTAGGGTTGGTTCTGCACTCAATATGCCAGCAAATTTGGAAAACTCAGAAGTGGCCACAGGACTGGAAAAGGTCAGTTTTCATTCCAATCCCAAAGAAAGGCAATGCCAAAGAATGCTCAAACTATCGCACATTTGCACTCATTTCACATGCTAGTAAAGTAATGCTCAAAATTCTCAAGCCAGGCTTCAGCAGTATGTGAACCATGAACTTACAGATGTTCAAGCTGGTTTTAGAAAAGGCAGAAGAACCAGAGATCAAATTGCCAACATCTGCTGGATCATCGAAAAAGCAAGAGAGTTCCAGAAAAACATCTATTTCTGCTTTATTGACTACGCCAAAGCCTCTGTGTGGATCACAATCAACTGTGAAAAATTCTGAAAGAGATGGGAATACCAGACCACCTGACCTGCCTCTTGAGAAACCTATATGCAGGTCAGGAGGCAACAGTTAGAACTGGACATGGAACAACAGACTGGTTCCAAATAGGAAAAGGAGTACGTCAAGGCTGTATGCTGTCACCCTGTTTATTTAACTTATATGCAGAGTACATCATGAGAAACGCTGGACTGGAAGAAACACGAGCTGGAATCAAGATTGCCGGGAGAAATACCAATAACCTCAGATATGCAGATGACACCACCCTTATGGCAGAAAGTGAAGAGGAACTAAAAAGCCTCTTGATGAAAGTGAAAGAGGAGAGTGAAAAAGTTGGCTTAAAGTTCAACATTCAGAAAACGAAGATCATGGCATCTGGTCCCATCACTTCATGGGAAATAGATGGGGAAACAGTGGAAACAGTGTCAGACTTTATTTTTGGGGGCTCCAAAATCACTGCAGATGGTGACTGCAGCCATGAAATTAAAAGACGCTTACTCCTTGGAAGGAAAGTTATGACCAACCTCGACAGCATATTGAAAAGCAGAGACATTCCTTTGCCAACAAAGGTCTATCTAGTCAAGGCTATGGTTTTTCCTGTGGTCATGTATGGATGTGAGAGCTGGACTGTGAAGAAAGCTGAGCACCGAAGAATTGATGCTTTGAACTGTAGTGTTGGAGAAGACTCTTGAGGGTCCGTTGGACTGCAAGGAGATCCAACCAGTCCATTCTAAAGGAGACAGCCCTGAGTGTTCTTTGGAAGGAATGATGTTAAAGCTGAAACTCCAGTACTTTGGCCACCTCATGGGAAGAGTTGACTCATTGGAAAAGACTCTGATGCTGGGAGGGATTGGGGACAAGAGGAGAAGGGGATGACAGAGGATGAGATAGCTGGATGGCATCACTTGATGGATGTGAGTTTGAGTGAACTCCGGGAGTTGGTGATGGACAGGGAGGCCTGGTGTGCAGCGATTCATGGGGTCGCAGAGTCGGACACAACTGAGCGGCTGAACTGAACTGAACTGAGGGTTAGTTCTCTGGTAGCCTAGGGTCTTGGAGCCAGTGCTCCCACTCCAAAGGCTCATGGCTTCATCTCTTAAAGTGCTAAGGAGCGTGGCTTGATCTAGCGCATACTGTTCTGCATCCTTTTCTGAGCTTTAAGTGCATAACTCTGCATTGTTCTGTGTTCCAAAGCTAAGACCTCATCAGAGCAGTGAATGAGCCAGTGGTTTCCTGGATGCTCACTCAATTTTGAACTGAGTTGGAAGATGTCAAGTTTCTGAAGAGATTATAGATCTATCTCATGCAGGGCTGGGTTTTTCATTAATGAATCCCTACAAACAAAATCCCAGTCTGTCAACTAGTAGAAGTTTGTCTGTTCCTTTTCTCAACTGCCAAGCACTGGGGGCAGCCAGGTCACTGCAGGGAATCTTGAAAGAAAAGAACTTCAGGACAAATGGTCCCAGCAGCTACTAGGGTCTTGCCCCAATATTCCTTGATTAGTATCAGCTAGACACAAGCAGCAGGCTCCTGGCTGGCTAAGCCAAATTGATACTGAGTCCAAGCTTGATCTGCTCACTGCACAACAGGCCAATGAATCTGAGAGATAAGGGGCTGAGGCAGAAAGAGACCTTTTTAGGGGGCCAGCTGATCAAGAAGATGGCAGGCTAGCACCTTAAAAGAGCCATCTTCCAATTTTTAAAAATAAAAAACACAAAGTGACCCTTAAAAAAAAAGTATTTAGAGCAATAAGGTTAAACTTATGAAATGCTGCTTATTAAAAAGTTAGGATACAAATAGTATACATAGAGTCACACCAGCTATGTGAAAAACAATTATACAAACATACACACACTTAGGGCTTCCCAGGTGGCTCAGTGATACAGAATCTGCCTGCATACAGGAGATTCAGGTTTAATCCCTGGGTTGGCAAGATCCCCTGAAGAAGGAAATGACAACCCACTCCAGATTCTTGCCTGGGAAATCCACAGAGAAACCTGGTGGGCTACAGTTCATGGGGTCACAAAAAGTTGGATATGACTGAGCAACTGAGCATGCATGCACACTTATTAACAGTAATTACTTCTGCTTAGTAAGATTATGGTTGCTTTTATTCTCTTCTTTAGACTTATTTCTCTAGTTTTCTCATCAAACACTTATTAATGTTATAATCAGAAAAAAATAATCAAATGAATTGAAAATCAAAAAAAATCAGAGCTCTGAAGAGCTCTCACCAATTTTTAAAAATAGGAATGCTAACCCTGAACCCTAAGGGCCTGGCTGAAACCTTGCTACCACCTGCCATCACATCTTAAAACTCATTTCCAGCTCTATGGGGAGGCTTAAATGAGATAACCTAAATAAAGTATCTCTACCCAACTTAGTGTTTCAGGCACATTATAGTATTCTATAAATATGATTTTCTTCCTTAATTTGACACAAACCATCTGCTGCCTTGATTGCCTCTGTGGTTTTTGGAACACTCTCTGTGTGCATACCTGCATGAACCTGTCTAGTCTCTGGCCCTGGCCCTTCTTTTCTATCTGCTGCTAATCAATCTTTTATTCTGACAACTGGCAGTATGTCTTCCTTCTTCCCACGTCCCTCGTCCCTCGGGTTATTTCCATTATTAACATATGAGTCAAATGAAGAACTAAGGAATAAGCAGATACAAAGCCTTGTATGACAAAGTTCAGATTTAACACTAAACTACATAAATAACTAGAAAAATAAACAAAGGATTTCAATCCTTGTTCTGCTGCTTATTAACTGTGTGACTTCCAAGCAAATTATTTAAACTCTCTGAGTCTTTGTTAACCCATTCATAACAATCAAGACAATTCCTATTCTATAAAATTGCTGTAAGCATTCAAATGAAAGTGAATGTAAAACACATAACACTCTAAATATTTAAAGTTCCTATTCACCTTCTATTTCCTATCTAAAAATGCCCTTGAACCACTGGTGAGTATTTTCAGATTAATTATATAATTAAACAGATTAATTATAGTAGTAATTATATATTAAACATTTAAAACATCAAACCATAACTAAACCAGAAGAGACTGAGGTAAATATTCAGCATCTCTATGAAGAAGTGAGGACTTTCAAAGCTGAAAAACCATGGAAGAGAAAGAATATCAATACAATTGCCTAAGAAAAAACATTACTTAAATGTATCTTGTTGATTTTTATTTATGGCAATGTAGTACACTCAGTTCAGTTCAGTCACTCAGTCGTGTCCGACTCTATGCGACCCCATGAATCGCAGCACGCCAGGCCTCCCTGTCCATCACCAACTCCCGGAGCTCAATCAGACTCACACCCATCGAGTCAGTGATGCCATCCAGCCATCTCATCCTGGGTCGTTCCCTTCTTCTCCTGTCCCCAATCCCTCCCAGAATCAGAGTCTTTTCCAATGAGTCAACTCTTCGCATGAGGTGGCCAAAGTACTGGAGTTTCAGCTTCAGCATCATTCCTTCCAAAGAAATTCCAGGGCTTATCTCCTTCAGAATGGACTGGTTGGATCTCCTTGCAGTCCAAGGGACTCTCAAGAGTCTTCTCCAATACCACAGTTCAAAAGCATCAATTCTTCCCAGACCACCTGACCTGCCTTTTGAGAAATCTGTATGCAGGTCAGGAAGCAACAGTTAGAACTGGACATGGAACAACAGACTGGTTCCAAATAGGAAAAGGAGTACATCAAGGCTGTATATTGTCACCCTGCTTATTTAACTTATATGCAGAGTACATCATGAGGAACGCTGGACTGGAAGAAACACAAGCTGGAATCAAGATTGCTGGGAGAAATATCAATAACCTCAGATATGCAGATGACACCACCCTTATGGCAGAAGTGAAGAGGAACTCAAAAGCCTATTGATGAAAGTGAAAGCGGAGAGCGAAAAAGTTGGCCTAAAGCTCAACATTCAGAAAACGAAGATCATGGCATCCGGTCCCATCACTTCATGGCAAATAGATGGGGAAACAGTGAAAACAGTGTCAGACTTTTTTTGGGCTCCAAAATCACTGCAGATGGTGACTGCAGCCATGAAATGAAAAGACGCTTACTCCTTGGAAGGAAAGTTATGACCAACCTAGATAGTATATTCAAAAGCGGAGACATTACTTTGCCAACTAAGGTCTGTCTAGTCAAGGCTATGGTTTTTCCTGTGGTCATGTATGGATGTGAGAGTTAGTCTATGAAGAAGCACTAGATATTCACAAAAAACAAAATTAAATAAAACTCCCAACACCTCTAGACATTGTAGATAGAATACCACAAAATCTTTTTAAAGATATAGCTAATCTCTCAAGAAAATAAGAGATATCCCCAAGGATCAAACGTAAACAAGGAGCTAGAAACCAGCATGCTAACCTGATACTGAAACTGTGGTCTCCTTGAGGGTACTTGCTGGTTACTGAACAGCGGAAGCATGGTTTTTAATGGCTGTTTGGTTAAAAGAGAAAGATCTTGGAGGTAACTGAGATCCCCGTACGGTTCTGAAGGGTTACTACATTTTATGAAAAGGCTGACTTAAACGATCCACCTGAGGGAAATCTGTCTCAGCATAGAGCATAAGTGGAGAAAAAAGTTTTCCCTAAACATATATCATCTCAGGTCTGATTTCTACATATCTGAGATTTAAACACAGAAAATCCTAAGCCAAAAAACTGAAGCAGTCATGTGCTGGTGGCAGATGAGGATACTGGCTAAAACAACTCAGCAGAAAAAAAAGCAGATACTATTTAAAGGGGGCTTCCCAGGTGGCACTGTGATAAAGAACCTGCTTCCCAAAGCAGGAGAACAAGAGACGGTTCAATCCCTGGGTTGGGAAGATCCCCTGGAGGAGGAAATGGCAATCCACTCCAGTATTCTTGCCTGGAGAATCCCGTGGACAGAGCAGCCTGGAGGGCTACAGTCCACAGGGTTGCAAAGAGTCAGACATGACTCAGCATATGCACGCACACACATACACACAATCTGAAGAGCCACGTCTTCTGTCCAAGGCTCGCAGAATTCCTACCAATAAAGCCTCCAGAATCATGAAATAAGCAAACTGTGAGGTTTGGCAGAAATAAGAAACAGCAGAATTAGGCTCTAAGAAGGTCTGATAATGACTTACTGAATAAAAATATGAATTAACTATTAAGCAGCATGAAAGACAGAATGAGGACTTACATATGACTTACTAGAGTTTCAGAAGATGGAAGTAAAGACAATGGAAGAGAGGCAATACCAGAAAAGTTAACAGCTGAGAGATTTCCAGAATTAATGGAGGGACTTCCCTGCTGGTCCAGTGGTTAAGACTTCGCCTTGCAATGCAAGCGGTACAGGTTTGATCCCTGGTCAGGGAGCTAAGATCCCACATGCCTTGCGGCCAGAAAAACAAACAAAAAATAAATATAAAAGAGAATGAATGGAAAACAAATTCTGAGATGCAGAAGTCACAACAAATCCAAGTCAGGAGAGAAAAATAATCCTGTGGAGACACACAGTACAGAAACTGAAGAACAACAAAGAGAAGAGTTTTTGCAGCCAGTGAGGGAAAGGGAAAAAAATTACCTACAAATGACTGTAGGCTTCTAGCACAGACTGTGGAAAGCAAGATCCTAAAAATATTAACAAGAAATAATTGTCATCCTAGAGTGTTATAACCCCCTAAACTGTTGTTCCACAATATTTACAAATAAAGCTATTTTTGAACAAAGAAAAACTGAACTAAAGGACTTTCAGGGAAGGAATGCCTAGGATATTCTTCAAAAAGCAAAACATAAACCTGCGGGGAAGGGTTGCAACTCAAAAACAACTAACAAGGGGCTGCACTGGTGGTCCAATGGTTAAGAATCCACCTTCCAATGCAGGGGACGCGAGTTCGATCCCTGGTTGGGGAACTAAGATCCCATGTGCCTCCAGGCAACTAAGCCTGCATATAGCAACTACTGATCCTACGCTCTCTAGTGCCTGAGCACCACAGAGAAAGATCCTTCATGCAGCAGTGAAGATTCCACATGCCACAACTAAGATCTGATACAGACAAATTAATAATTAAAAAACAGTGAACAAGTAACTAGTATTAATAAAATATGGATAAACTTAAACACAACTAAATCTATGAGATCAAAGTAACATCTCATCTAAAGTATGAAAGGTAAGAAATTGTGAACAACTATAACTTGTAATTTGGGAGGGAGTAACTGCAGTTAGAGTTCTAAGATCCTTTATATAGGAATTTTATTGAGGAGAACAGAGCCATTGATTGGTATTTAGATTCTACTAATGGAGGTATGTATACTGAAAATTTAAGATAAGCTTTAAAATATAGAAATGGAAAATGTGGAGGTAATCAATAAAATAGAAATAGAGGATATAAATTTCTGATGTAATGTTAAAACTCAACACATCACACATACTTACCAAAAAAACGTCAGGAGAGAATTTTATAAAAGGATAAAGCATAACAAATTAAAAACACAGAATAGGTTGGGCTTATGTATCAAAATAATTGGACTAAATTTATCAGTTAAAAGACAAAAATTGTTAGTTTTATTTTAAATCAAGGTATATGTTATTTATAAGTAATACACCTAAAATACAAGGCCAGAAAAAAGTGAAAAGATAAAAAAAATAAAGAATGAAAAAATGTCTTATCAGGCAGATGCCAAGCCAAATAAAACTAGGGTACCTGCTTTAACTGTCAAGACAAAATAGACTTTAAGGCAAAAATCACCATTACAGAGACAGAAGGTATAAAAAAAGGATAAAATGTTACACTCATTAAAAACACAAAAATTTTAATATGTGTGTGCTAATACAGACTCTCTGTCTCTCTCTCCCTCTTCCTCTCTCTCTGTGTCGCTCAGTCGTCTCCGACTCTTTGCGACCCCATAGACTGTAGCCTACCAGGCTCCTCTGTCCGTGGGATTTTCCAGGCAATCGTACTGGAGTGGATTGCCATTTCCTTCTCCAAGGGATCTTCCCAACCCAGGGCTCGAACCTGGGTCTCCTGCATTGTAGACAGATGCTTTACTGTCTAAGCCACCAGGGAAGTTCTCTCTCTCTCGCTCTCTCTCTCTCTCTCTCTATATATATATATATATATATGCACACATATATAAAGCAAAAACTGATAGAATTAAGGAGATATGGGAAATTAAAAATCTCATTTACAAGAGTATCTAACACAATAAAATACTTAGGAATAAACTAAACTGAAAGACTTGTATACTGACAATATAAAACACTGATAAAAGAAATTAAGAAAAACATAAATAAGTGGAAAGAGAGCCCATGTTCATGGATTGGAAGACTTATTATTGTTAAAATGTCCATACTACCCAAAGCAATTTAAAAAAATCAATATAACCTCTATTAAAATTCCAATGACTTTTTAACAGCAATAGAAAAAACAATCCTAAAATTCATATGAAAATACAAAGGACCCCAAGTAGCCAAAACAATTTTGAGAAAGAAGAACAAATGTGAGGAGGCCTCACGTTTCCTAATTTTAAAACATATTATAAAACTACAGTAATTATAACAATATGGTACCAGAATAAAACTTAGACCAACGGAACAGAAATAGAGAGCCTTGAAAATAGACCCATGCATGTATGGTCAACTGAACTTCACCAAGGGTGCCAAGAATACACACATCACTTTCACTGCAGCATTATTCACAAATCACATTATTACTATATGATGATTTACTTATATTATTTACACTCTAAATTAAGAAGGGTAACATGGTTGGATATAGTATCAATATATAAAACTCACTTTTCTATGCAGCAGCAGAAAATAAAAAGTAAAAAAGGTAATTTTTAAAAAGCTGTTACTAAACAACAAATATAATTAATAATAATAACATCTGTAAGAAGGAAAAGAGCAAGGTAAAATTATTAGGCTATTGAGTCATCAACTTACTAGAAAGAAAGCTGCAAATAGAGAAATTGTGATACTGGTGCAAGAAGAGCCAAACAGACCACTGGAACAGATGAAAAAAACGCTAAAAACAAGCCAGCACATACATGGATATTTGGTATAAAAAAGAGATGGAACTGCTGATTAGTGGGGAAACAATGAAGTATGTAATAAACAGTGAGATTACCTATCCAAAAGCAAAGAAGTAAAATTAGATCCATACTTTAATCACACACAAAAATGAATTAAAAGTAGTTTAGCAACAAAAAACAAATTTCAAATTTTAAAAGAAAACATATCGTTTTACTCAAAGTGGGGAAAACACAAGAAACATACAGTATTATAAAGGAAAGATGATAAATTCAACCACATTAAAATGTGAAATTTTGTTTAAAAGGTCATCAAAAAGAATGAAAAAGATTCCCCACTGCCTGGGTAAAAATATTTGCAAAGCTTATAACCAGCAGTACATTTGTATCCAGAATATATGAAGAATCCCTACAGTCAATGAGGAAAAGACTAAAAGCTCAACATAAAGGCAAAAGATAGGTACAGGTACTTCTTAGAAAAGAAAATGTTTCATCTCAGTTATAACCAAGAAAATGACACAAGCTCCATCATTTTTATATCTATCTACTCTCAGTATTTTAATAGTTTATAAAGATATGGTACATTAAGATAAGAATCATCACAGAGCTTGTTCTTATTTTCCCTAGTTATTTATGATCTTGTCTAGGCCTTATGAAAAGTAATCTGCAAAATCAACACTATGTTTTCCAATGCTATTAAAAATAAACAGAACATAGAGAATCCATTTTTCCCCCATAGAGAATTTTGCCCTAAGATGTGGAGACAGATCAAAAAATTGAGAAGTTAATATAACTACCGGATATACATTTTTTGAGTCTTTAACATTATACTAATTATACTACTTTTGGTGATGCCAGATGACATAATTATTACAAAGTCTTTTTAAGGTGACAGCTGCAAAACTTCTAAAATTATATCACTTAGTTCTTTTGTATGATTCTTTGTGTCCCATTTCCAATATAGCTTCCAATGAAACTGTATTAAAAAAAATTGCATAAGTGGGCTGAGCTAAAGTACTATTCAATTTTGTTTCATTTACTTTTTTAACTGCTGCACTCAGAAGAAGACTTGAAGAATTGAAATCAGCTTAAAAGTTAAACAAAATAACAGTACCTCACAATGCTGGCGAGAAGCTTGAATTTCACATTCATATTTGTTCTTTACAGATTCTAAGCAGAGCTCTCTATAGATTCCTGCAACCAAACACAATTACTCTGATTATGTTAGCAATAAGGAGTTTCATTATCACTTCCCTGTAAGAATTCTGTCCTATTTTATAAAATGGATCAAGAAGAAATTGGTGGGTCTAACTTTACCTTTATAAACTAGAAATAACAAGGCTCAGTCAAAATATACATCAAAGAAGACTACAAAACTAAGAGCTAGAGAGAAACTACACCGCGAATTTTAGTTCTTAGCCATTTTTCTAAAAAATATTTCCAAATGCTTGTTAGAGAATGATTAAAACAAAAATAAAACTCTTCACCTATGAAAAACAATGTCTCAGGATTCATAAGGGAAACAGTAAAAAAAAAAACTCTGGTTTCTCAATCATATATACTCAAACTAACAACTGGATACCATAACCATCGAAACAAAATAGAGTCCGAAGCTTCCAAGACTCAATGTATAAACTAATATAAGAAAATTTATAAAATAACATGATGTTTGAGTGCTCCTGACAGAGCTTTACCTAGAGGATAGATGTTCAAGTTTAACTTAGAGGTACCGAGACCACTGCATAAAATAGGCACCCTTAAAAAAACACAGAAAGTAGGCCATGCAAATACGCCATCACAAAAATGGCAAAGAGGTCTAGATGTACATACTTAACTCTATGCCATAGCTGCCTCTAGAACTGTAATACTTTTTCTTGTACAGTAAAGGCAAGGAACAGATATCTGGAACTATGCCGTCAGCAACACAATCACACACACTACTCTTTGTACAATCAAAAAGTACAGGAGGCCACCTCGTAGCGAAGTGAATAACTGACTCAAGTAATATTTTCAAAACTTAAGGAAGTCTCACTTAGTTCTTTTCAAATGTCAAAGAAAAGTAAGGACATGTTTACTTTTAAGGATGTGCTAAGTCAATATGCAAAAATAGTAGATTAAGCATAACATTATCTATATACTTAATGTTAAGCACTCAAGACTAAAATTCGGTTTAAGGAGGATTCAGTATAAGAAGAACCTATTATCAACAATGCCGTAGGTATTATTAATATGTAACAGGTGTATGAGGATCAATTATTGTTCCCCAAAAAGAAAACAATCAGCATCTTCAGTAAATTTCAGTTTTTAGTTTGACGATGAAAAATCATTAAATGATCTTCAAATAGATATATCCTTTGTTAGGCATGGTAGGACACAATTCCGAGGCCAGATCCCAGTTACAAACAGAAGACTGAAATTTAACCATACAAATAAAATACACCTCCATTTATTCATAATCACAAATGCACCATCAAACTTTCCAAAATAAAAACTCATAGCTGAACTACAGGTTTGAAGGCTAATTCCCTGTTCTGTAACATCCTGATCAAAATTTTTTAAATGTTTTTATAAATAAGAACTCTTTATCACTCTTAAAGATGAAAAATACTAAGAGGACTTAAATTGAACATTAATAGAAAAATAAACTACGGTGTTAACAGTATGTCTTAATGAAAATATCCTGGTTTCTAACTGTTTCACATGTGGAAATATCTTTTCAACAACACTGTGAGCAATTTGAGGGCTTTTTTTTTTTTTAACGCTCCACAGCAGCAGAGAAAAGCAGGAGGCATTTAATAAATTAAAATAACTGTGGGCTGACTGATAGTATAATATTCTGTTCAACGTAGATACATTTGTACTTCTATTAACAACAACCACCTTTTAAATCTATTGAAGAATTCATATTCTACTATATGGAAAAGATGTTTCACTTTCCTACCTGCTACCTTTGTACGAATTTGCATATTTTCTTGTAAAGTTGCCAGTGGTTCCAAATATTCTGGTGCTTTTCCAGCTATGACTTCTTGTAGTTTTGCATCCACCTGACTTAATCGTTCTTTATAAAGTCTTAACAAAGCAAAAATTAAGATATTAATTTTAAAGGCCCAGCAAAGGCTAACAATTTATCATTTCTATACATTATCTCTTAATATCATTCATATTCTAATAGCCTACCGAATATATTTTTTCCTTGATCTCAGGTGACAAGAACACAGTTACGTCATTTGACTTTTATGCAAATAATCACAAAGAAATGTTTTTCTATTTTTTAGACATATCACTTTTTAATGGTTAATTTACAAATCAAAAAAATACAACCAAAATAACTACCTCTGGACACTGTAGGTGTTTTTCACTGCAGAATAAATCAATTCTAAGAGAAAAGGTCAAATAAACACTGAGTTTAAAAGGAACAAATTATTTTGAGTAATTTAGATACAGGCATTATTAGCTGTCAAAAATAAATAATTCCCTGCCTCCCCTCCAAATCTCTTGAAAAGGAGTCAGTTTAAAAATATTCAGCCTACTTAATTTTTAAGAGAACCAAGAAGAAGCAGAGTGATGAAGGTAAAACCAAAGCCTAGGGAACTTAAGACCTGGCATACCCAGCTCATCTAGACTGCGAATGAAGAAGCTATAACAACATGAGTTGCTTGGCAGATGGGGAAGTGAAAAGTGGGGCAAAGAATCCCCGTTGCTCTTTTTATGAGTCTACATGCAAACAGGCCTAATGTAACA
Source organism: Ovis aries (assembly GCF_016772045.2). Lineage (NCBI taxonomy): Eukaryota > Metazoa > Chordata > Mammalia > Artiodactyla > Bovidae > Ovis > Ovis aries. The sequence goes on along the minus strand of NC_056071.1, from coordinate 43,756,233 downwards.
GCTTGCACATCAATACCTTCAGCTTGATTATCAAAGATGGTATGTGAGGCAACCCAATGTTTATTTTTACCAATAGTCCTGCAGGATAGAACTTTTTTAACAAGAAAATGTTGAAACTGTCATTCTTTATGAGAAGCACTTCTAACCCTGGTTTTGTAGCATTTCAAAGATATCCTAAAATCTCAAAGCAGATTTAAGATCATCATGTAAAAAAAATTTTTGCCATTTATTACTGCATCATAGGTGACTATGTCATAATACATCACAAGGATGGCATATAGTAACTCCCAGAAGAAACCACTGATTATGCTTATAGTTGTTTGTATAAATAGCAGTTGACTATTGAAAACATGATGATACTTGGCATTCATGTAACATTCCACTCTCTCCTCTTGAAAATACCAACTAATACAACTAAGACAACTAATATTGTCTATTATTGATCATTATATTTAGCATAGTGATTTATATAATGATTTTAAAGGAATAAAGCAAGTTTGAATGTTCATACTAGTTAATAACTAGTTAATATTCTTTTTTTAAAACCAGAAAGGAAAAATTATCTGAATCAACTTCCAGAATAATACACTATCATGTCTGGGTTAAACTTTTCTAAAACTCAACATACAATGTATGAAATCCGAAAAGTATAACACGATACTAATAGTTTTTAAATTATAAATACAACTTCAGACAAAATGCTAAAAAACTAATACAAAAGATGACTGCACCTGAAAAACATCAAACTCACATAAAATATGGATAATAAAGTATCCTGAATAGGTGAACATCCTGAATGAAGAGGATACGCGAATTAACATTGTTCAATTAACTCACTTTTAAAAGAATAGATTCCCCAAAATCAGTATAATTTCTACAACCTTGGAATCAAGTATAAATTCATCAAAGGCAAGGATCATGAGTCCTGCAGCAGCAACCACAATACTATTCACAGAATAGAAGCTAATTAATGTTTGTTGGATGCTGAACATTGAAATGAATGGACACTTGGGTGGGACAAGTCCCTCTTTCTTTTTAAGAAGGTGGAAGAACTCACCTTCCACCACTTTACATACTGCAAATTGTGGATTTTTTGCCTTAGGAAAAGAGTGCTAATATGTGCCCTATAGTGCTAGAACAGGCAAAGCAGGGTATTTATTATTATTATTATTATTAATGTATTTCCCACCTCTTCCAAAGAGGATTTGAGACAGCTTAAAGAGATACACAGTATGAGAAGACAAAAATAAAAAACAAAGCAACAGGGCAAGACAAAAAAATAATTATAAACCTTATGCCAAGATTTTTTTTTTTCAAAAACATATTTATACTAATTCCTTGAGAAAGAATCCTATTAAATAGTGTTAATGAGTCTACTTTTAATACTTTCAGAAATGAATAAGGCTGATAGGGGAACTGGCTGGTGATCATGGTGAGCCATGAGAAAGCAAAAACCAAGGCAACTACTTGCCCCAAGGGGAACAAGATTAGACCAAATGACTCACTAGATGCAAACTTCTCCTATGTAATATAGTATACTAGAGCTTTACAACAATTTTCATTTCTTGGATAACCAAAAGGGCTCTATAAAAGCTCAACATATATATCTTAAATAACTGTTTAAGAATCACTCGTTCATGGATTTCTTATGCTAAAATACAAATTTGCTTCCTCTTTTCCAGAATGATCCCAAATGAACTGAATGAACTCTCTGTGTTGCCCAAACAATGGATTCTTGGGAATCCAAACTAATTTTAACTTCAAATTAACAATGTAAATCTTTAGCATTGAAAGCATCATGCTTTTTAAAGGCAAAATTTTACACTATGGATTATTTTGGATTGCTTATATCAATTTGTCACACTAGCATAGAACATTATCTATATATTTATCACTAATACCAATGAAAGTTAACACCAGAAATGGCATAAACAGCAGGATTCATCTGGTAACGAAATCTGTCTTATTTCAGGCTGGCAATTCCAGATATTAAATGGGCTTTCATCTCTTCTTTGGGCCTCTCTAGGGAAGAAGTAGGAGAAAGAGAATAAGCAGCAAAATCACAAAGAATCCATAAACTGAAGAGGCAGCTTCTGAATAAGTTAAGCTATCTATGGGCTCAAAGGTTTCTCCCTTTCATTTACGTTTCCTATAGTATATCATGCCCCATGACCTTACACTGAACGTTCACCTTTCAGATGTCTTTAAAATCTGCATCTATTCTATTCTCTCCAATCACTGGAGCCCCTTCGTGCATTACCAACTTTACATAAGAGTTCTGGCATTATAAAGAGGGGGAAAAAACAGTATCTATAAACACATACTACATGCCAGACACATGGCTGAGAATTTTATATACTGCTCATTCAATCTTTACAGTAGATAGTAAAGAATCTATTATTATATTTTTAAAATCTGTCAAGAAAGCCTGGATTCAGGGCCTGTGATTCCACTACGATTCCTCCAAAGTAATGTGCCTTAGTGGAAGGAACATGATAGCACCTAAGAGGCAAAGCCTAGCTTAATTTATCACCTTCTGATAAACTATGAACAAATCACTTAACCTCTGTGAGCATCAATCTTCTCAAGCGCAAATGAGAGACAAAACTATCTTCCAACCTTACAGAGAAGCAAACTAAACAATGCATGTGAAAACATGCAATGTATACATTATCCAATGTTAAGATATAAATAAAAATCACCATGCCATCTCTGGGAAATAACTCTTATTCTCAAACTTTTTAAAAAATCTTATCTTTATCCAGTTATTTAACAAAAGAATGAATCAAGCGTATTAGAACCAAGGGTACAGCAATCCAAGGAAAACACTTTCATAACCAATACCCACATAAAAATCTCATTAAATCCCCCCCAAAACCAGCCTCAAAACCCTTGATTAGTTAATGAGGCCTTCAACAGGAAAACAAGAGTTGAAGCCTTTTTCAGGTCAGTCAGTCCCATAAAAAACAAAAAGGAAAATAGTTTAGAATGAATATAATTTCTCTCATGCTAGTATACATGTGACAAGGTTGAGATTCAGTAACAGTGACCTTCAGAAATTACTACTTACTGATCCTTGAGATCGGTAAACTGTTTTTCAAGATTGGACATTTCATCTAAACATTCCATTCTTCTTCTTTCACAGTCTTCATCATCCATTTCTGTTAATAAAATGCAAATATCAAAGCTAAAACTAATGTTATGTTCCAAATACATCTGAAGGTTAATTCAAATGGTTAAAGAAAAAAAAAACAGAAAAACTACATTAGGACTTAAACATTTATCAAAAATAATTTCCACTGTAGATTTAATGTAAAATACAGATAAGAGTTAAAACAGTCGCTAGACATTCTTAATTTTATCCGCTTTTTAAAATAATTTTATGTATTTATTTTTGGCTGTGCTGGGTCTTTGTTGCTGTGCGGGCCTTTCTCTAACTGTAATGAGTGGAGGCTACTCTCTGGTTGCGCACACGGGCTTTTCACTGTGGCAGCTTCTCTTGATTCAGAGCACAGGCTCCATGGCGCCCGGACTTCAACAGATGCAGCTCTCAGGCTACGTAGTTACAGTTCCTGGGCTCTAGAGCATAGTCTCAACAGTTGTGGTGCATAGGCTCAGTTGCTTCCTGGCATGTGGGATCTTCCCAGATCAGGGATTAAACGTGTCTCCTGCATCGGCAGGCAGATTCTTTATCACTGAGTCACCAGGGAAGCCTCTTTATTCATTCTTAAATCATTTTATTAAAGGGCTGATGGGGCAGGGGTCCGGTGGTTAAGATGGTGCTCCCACTTGTAAGGGGCACAGGTTCGATCCCTGGTCAAGGAACTAAGTTCCCACATGCTGTAGCACGGCCAAAAAGAGAAAGGTTGACCTTAAACTATGACTATAAAGTAATTAATCCACTTTCAGCTTGTTTTCCACCAACTCACCAGAACTTAAGCACCAAAATGATTATGTCCTTTAAAGGTTAATATTGCTCAAGAATACTTATGGAATTCCACTTATGGAATTCCACTTATGGAATGCTCACACAGATAATTTGCAAGTCAAATAAAAAAAGAAAATTAATCTCATTATGTTTACCACAGAGTATCTTGGTTTCCTACTTTTAGGCTACCACTGTTCCCTCTCCCCAAATTTCTGTCAGTCAGTGAGAAAGCGGAAGGAGGAAGACAAGCAAACTTTTCAAGGAAAACAACTGATAGCTACCAGCTCTCTCCTATATTTCACATTGTCTGTTTTTATCAATACATCACATATAGTTGACAACATCAGAATAACTTAAGCACAAAATGATATTTGTATTGATCATCATCAAATAAAGGTCAAAATATGAGAAAAAATTAAATTATGTCCAGTTACTTTCTACAGCAAGAAAGTATGATTTTTTTTTTAACTTTTCTGAAACAGATTAAAATTATCTCTGGCTCTTAAGAGCTTATTCCTTGACTCTTTAAAATGTGGTCCCTCAAGATGACTCACTCCCTAATATCTCTGGATGGAATTTTTCTGTAGCCTTAAGACTGGCCCAGTACCAAGGCTGGAGAGGAATAAAACTGTGGGAGTTTAACATGCAAGATAAATGGTAGAAAAGAGATACAAAAGCAACATGCAACTGGAAAATCTATTTAATTTCTTTGTGCTTAAAAAATCTGACTTGTGCTTCAAGTTATTATCATATTCTTCATAAATTAATGTGTCCATTATTTGGGGGGATAGAACAAAAGACAGTTAAAAACAAAAGCCCACAAGGATCAACATAAAAATTAGAAAGGCAGAATTTTAGTAAATGTCATTTTGAAAGATCCTGACTCCCATAAAAACAAAAACAAAGAACATGTGAAAATAAAATGTTTTACAGATCCAGAAAACATACTCACATATAGTAGAGATGTTCTCTGTAATCCTCACTTTTGAAATCTCACCTATTTTCATGACTAAGCAGATGAGTTCCAAATTATACTTCCCATCCCAGGCAAGTTCCAATGCCACATTACCACCTGTCAGTTGGGCACTCTGACTCAAATACACCATCAGGACCTCAAAAACAACATGTCTGTAATACTTTATCTTCTATCTTCATCTCAAATCTTTTTTTTTCTATTTTTGTTCAAACGACCACCATTCTCTTTGTATTTGGGTTTTTCTTCTTACATCGACTCCTAAACTGGTAGTCATCAATCCCACTTTCTGCTTTTTCTGAAGTCTTTAACACCTATATCTTTTCCTTTTCTAGCTCAAATCCTTCTCCCAACCAAACTGGTTTTCTCACTCTTCTAAATAAGGCTTAAGCTCTCGCCTTGCACTTTTTCTTATATTCCTTCTTCTATAGAAACACCTGAACTTTACCACTCCAATCCAAATTCCGCCCATTCCTCAAGATAATTAGGTAATCCCACTAGCTTTGGCTGACCATCCTGTACTGAAAAGATGTCCTCTACCTCTCAAATTCTACAGCATTGTTTATAAATAAGCGTTCATTTGGCAATTGATTCAAGTGGTGACCTATGACAGCTGTTTAATTGTGGTCAGATCATAACTATTTATACCATCCACTGAGTAGAACCCAATACTGCAAAAGGAAGTCACTCAGAAACACTTATTCGGGGTGGCTGATTTATTGACTTAAATTACATACTTCCACGGAGGTTTTCTTTGAAAGGGAAGCCTAAAAAAAGAGAGTGTCATGGTGATGATAGGCTGTTGTTAACCTGTCATCAATCCTTGCTTCACATAGCCAAAATCAGGCCAAAACAAAGAAATAAGTCTCATCTTCGTCGTATGGATAGAAGGAAAGGAACCCAGGTAATCATAAATTTCATCTCTTTTTAAAATAACCACTCCTAAAAGACTGCAAAAAATGCTTTATGGTGTTAACCTGCTCCCCCCACCCCCCGCCACTCTACCCCATCCCACTCCCTTCAAAACAGAAAACAAAAACAAATAAACAAACAAAAAAATCTGAAACAGCACAAAGTTAGAAAAGACTGAAGGGAAGAAAAGATTTGGAGAACTTCAAAGCTGCCAAAATCAGCCAGTTATTGATAAGCATATGAAGATCTAAAATCAGTCCTGATGTTGGGCTCTTCTTCTCAGTCTTGAAAAGTTCACAGAAATGATGCAGATGACCCAGCTCCCACGTCAGCCCCCCGAAAGAGGACGAATGTCAACTACTGACTGACACGCTGACTTGGAAGCTGACATTAATAAATTCTAAACCAGCCAAGAGCGAGTACCCTCGGCTCCTGACAACCCACACACGCTGAGAAGGGCTGCAAAGGTGCAAAAATAAGAAGTCGGCGGTGTGGGGAGAGGAGGCATTTCTAGCGTCTCCCAGATAAGATGCGGGACATTTTCCGCTCCGGATAGCCCGAGGCACTACCCGGAGGTCCCAAGGGCGGGGCGGATCGAGAACAGAACCAAGCAGCGTCCGTGAGCTGGACGAGTCCAGGCCCGCGCCCTGCCCCGCTCCGCCCCGCCAACCGGGACCCGCCAGGAGCTGGGCAGCGCCCCGCGAACAGTTTGGGTGCCACGGAGGGCCGGGAGCCAGTCTCCGCCCCTTCCCTCTCTCCCCGCCCCGCTCTCCCAGCAGGACGCAGCTGCCGGCGTGTGGAGAGCGGCCTTTCGCTAGCCTGGCGCGAGGACTCGGGGTCCCAGCCCGCTGGGTCTCGTACCTGAGCTATCTCCATCCTCGGAGACCGACGAGCTCTCGGTGTCTTCGTCCTCGGAGCTGCTCCCCTCGTTTTCGGCGTAGTCCACCTCCATCTCATCGTGATGGTTCGTCTCCTTCTTATCCCCTCGGGAATGGACTGGCATTTTCCAGCCGCGCCGTCGCTTCCCACTCCCGGCGCCCAGCCCGGCCACCGCCGCTTCAATGAAGGGCGCGCCGAACGCCCCGACCCACCCCGCCGCCGAGCTCGTTCAGAACCCCCTCGGCTCCTCCCCGCCCCCGCCGGAGCCTCACAACCTAACCCGCAGGCTCAGCGGTGAGAGCTCTGCCATTGGTGGAGGCAGTCCTCCCGAGCCGGGGGATGGAGCTAATCCTGCTCCGGTCCGGTTGGTTGCCGGTAATTACGGCGCGGCCTCGCGGTGTGTGTCGGGAATTGTAGTCCTTACTGTTCAGACCTGCAGGGGCCGCCGGCTTCGAAGCTTCAACTACCCTGATCGTTTCTCCCCTCTGGACTTCAAATCCCACAAGGCACGAAAGCTGCCAGACTCGGTCGCAGTTTATAAACTAAACAGAAACAGATTGTGAGATTTTGGTCTGTATGTTTTCTTTTCCCGCCAAGTGCTTGTCTGAGCTTCCAGGCCATCCAGGATGTTACTGTCAGATGTGAAAAGGTCTTTTGCCTGAGGGCTTTTCCTCCTCTTTAAGGCTACAGGAACTGGAGAAATGTCTTTACCTAAGCACTTTTATTACCACTATTAAACTATTGTTGAATTAGTTTCTGCGGACAACTTGCATTTTCTATGTTGCACAAAAATCTTTAAATTATTATTGAAACTTTTGCAATATGAAAGGAAAGGAAGCTTTATCTTGGCACTTTTCTCTAGTACGTTTTACATTTTTTTTTTTTTTAACCATATGCGGGTTTCCCTGGTGGCTCAGACGGTAAAGAATCTGCCTGCAATGAAGGAGACCAGGTTTGATCCCTGGGTCGGGAAGATCCCCTGGAGAAGGGAATGGCTATCAACTCCAGTATTCTTGCCTGGAGCATTCCACGGACAGGGCAGCCTGGTGGGCTACAGTCCATGGAGTGAGAAAGAGTTGGACACAGCTGAGTGACTAACACAGTTCCAGTTTACCATACGCGCCCTGAAAATGCCTCCAATCTTAACTAAAGTTTTAAATGAAAAATACATATTTGACTTAATGAAATGTTTTATTTTTTCAATGGTAGGGATGATAGACAAGGAAAACTCATTATATATCCTAATCATAACAACATACTAATTGACCACTTTTACTCTGTATCAGATACCCTAGTAAGTTCTTTACATTACTTACATTGAGTTGAATTCCCAATTTATTAGCCCTGAGTTAGGTGCTATTATACCCATTTTACAGATAAGGAAACTACTTGCAGACAAAACTAAAAACTGTATTTTATCAATTATAAAAACAAGGCTTCTTCCTGAAGTGGCAATTTGCTATTGAAAGAGATTTCATACAATATCGTGGGTTTTAAATTATTTCTTTCTCAAATACAAGGTCCAAAGACATTTGACAGAGAATGTAAGAGTATCCAAGCATACATGCATTAAAGTTAGATTTAGAATTCAATGACAGAAAACATCTCAAGGGCCATCCATCTCTTGGCTGAAATCCAAGTTAAGGGGCTTTTATTATCTAGTGTCAGCCTACTTGTCCTTTTCTTATTGTAGTCTCGAAACTGGACTCATCAGTTGAGAAACAGACGAACTGTTGGCCATTTCAATGTTCTTTGTGTATCCTATTTCTCTGCAACCCTCTTGCACTCCTGTTTTTCAAAGCCACTTTCTTGACAACATTCATCACCAGCAACTCCTCCACCATTCAGTACATGCCCCTGTTCCTTCAGATTAGTGCTTGGCAATGTTGTACTTGTTTGTTGTGGGTTGTTTAGCAGATGCATCTTGCCTATTGGATTGTGAATTCCTTGAGAACAGGGATTGTCTTAGCCTGGGATGCAGTTTCAGAGGCAAGCATGTGAATACATCATGTGAGTGGTGTGGACTAAAGCTGGGTAGCTGCTTTTAGCTCCAGCCAGTTGTTGCTACATCTGAATTTGGGACTAGATGTCAGACCTTCTGATTTTCAAGAGAAACTGGAAATTTAGAACTTTACGTGAAATAACCAGATTTGTAAACATTATTTCAAGTGCATTTTTTGCTGTTACTTTGGTTTGGTTTGGTTTATTAAACTCCAGACCAAACAAAAACAGCTGTGAGTAATATCTGTGGCTTCTGTTAATCTCTGTTATATCAGCAGCTAGCAGAGTATGTGCTAAATAGTAACACTAACTTGAATTTCTGGTCACTCTTCATGTTCCAAGCACAGTATGTGCTTTAAGGACATTAATTCATTTAATCATTATAACAACTCTATGAAGTAGATATAATTATGCCTTCCATTTTGTAGATGGAGAAACTGAAGCACAAAGCAGTTAGGATGCTTGACCAAGGTCACACAGCTAATAAGTAGCAGATTTAAGATCTGAACTTCAGTAGTCTGACCTCAGAGCCTGCAGTCAACTGTCAGTACACAATGTCCCTCTAGCAGATGATTTCTGTGTTTCTGCTGTTTAGAGAAAAACAGAAGGAAATTGGAGAGGAGGCATGGATTCTAGCCCTGGTTCTGCTAGTAACCAGGCAAGACAATTTGGCAAATCATAGTGTCAGACTTTATTTTGGGGGGCTCCAAAATCACTGAAGATGGTGACTGCAGCCATGAAATTAAAAGACACTTACTCCTTGGAAGAAAAGTTATGACCAACCTAAATAGCATATTCAAAAGCAGAGACATTACTTTGCTGACTAAGGTCCAAGTTAAGGCTATGGTTTTTCCTGTGGTCATGTATGGATGTGAGAGTTGGACTGTGAAGAAGGCTGAGCGCTGAAGAATTGATGCTTTTGAACTGTGGTGTTGGAGAAGACTCTTGAGAGTCCCTTGGACTGCAGGGAGATCCAGCCAATCCATTCTTAATGATGCTAAAGCTGAAACTCCAGTACTTTGGCCACGTCATGCAAAGAGTTGACTCATTGGAAAAGACTCTGATGCTGGGAGGGATTGGGGGCAGGAGGAGAAGGGGACGACAGAGGATGAGATGGCTGGATGGACTGACTCACTCGATGGACGTGAGTCTGAGTGAACTCCGGGAGTTGGTGATGGACAGGGAGGCCTGGTGTGCTGCAATTCATGGGGTCGCAGAGTCGGACACGACTGAGTGACTGAACTGAACTGAACTTACACTCTCTGGTCAGTTGTAAAGTGAGAAGGTTGCATTATGTTATCTTTATGTTCTTGTCAAGCTCTAAAATTCCTGTCATTGATGTATTTATGTTTAAGGCAGACAAAATAATGGGAGATTAAGCAATTAGAGTTGCACGAAGATGTATTGCTTAAAAGGAGTTTCTTTCTCCTCTCCCCAAACAGATTTTAGAAAAGATACATAGGAAATGTAAGAGGAACCATAAGAGGAAAAATGAATAAGGCTGGAAAAGAATATTGTCATTTTTAGATAATACAAATTAACGTTAAAAAAAACATGAAAGCAGAATGAAGTTTTTTCAGTTGAGGCATTTTAAAAGGTAGGCATGATGCAATCATTAGATACATTTTAAGTCTCATTTTTCATTAATCCTTAATAAGCACTCATTTATTGAGAGCCTTCTAAAACACATGGTCAGTCATCAGCAAAATCTGCTATATTGTTACCCTTTTCTCTGGAAAGGTCCCTTAACTTTCCTGTTCTAATGGGAACATGGCGCTCCCCTAGGAGCCTTGTCATGGTGTAAGTATGCTTGGTGTCCTCGTTCCTTCTAGATGATCATTTCCACCTCCCTTCCCTAAAAGCCCCCAGCTTGTCATCAGGATATACTACACAGTCTCTTTACTTGTGGCTGTTCTGTACATACCTCCCAGGCTCACCCCACCCCCCGTCATTTTTTGGAGATTCTAGCTCTTGGCTCATTCTCTCCCATGGTATGCCCACCATAATCCGTAGTCATTTTAGTATTCAGTAAATAGGGAATACCACTCCATTTCCTACTGGGTTTGCTCTGGCTTGTGAAAGTTGCTCAGTCATATCTGACTCTTTGTGACTCCATGGACTATATAGTCCGTGGAATTCTCTAGGCCAGAATACTGGAGTGGGTAGCCTTTCCCTATTCCAGGGGATCTTCCCAACCCAGGGATCAAACCCAGGTCTCCCACATTGCAGGCGAATTCTTTACCAGCTGAGCCACAAGGGAAGCCCACTTTGGCATAGAGTAGACATAAAATAATTCTGGCTTTTTCTTTCTAGTTTTTCTCCTATACTTTCTTTGGTATAACTTTTCAATCTGCCTTATTAAAATTTTATTATTGACATGATAATTTAAACATATAGAAAGGTAATTCAGAATATTATATATATAACAACAGAATACCCTCTAAGCTTTGTCAGATCTTATCATTTTATTGCATTTGTTCCACATCCCTCTTCATTCCCAATTTTCTCCTTCCCTCTCCAGAATAACCATTATTCTGACTTCAGTGTTTTGATTACCATGCATGTGTACATTTCATTTTTTCTATATTTAGAAATGATTCTGTGTACATTTCATTTTTTGTATATTATAGAAATGATTATTTAACATGTTTTAAACAGTCATGTAGTAGTGTAGTGTTAGTCACTCAGTCATGTCTGATGTTTTGTGACCCCATGAACCATAACCTCCAGGCTCTTTGGTCCATGGAATTCTCCAGGCAAGAATACTGGAGTGGGTTGCCATTTCCTTCTCCAAGGGATATTCCCGACCCAGGGTTCAAACCTGGGTCTCTTGCATTGCCAGCAGATTCTTCATCATCTGAGGCACAGGGAAGACCTAAACAATCATATCACGCTACATGTAATACTACAACTTCCTTTATCCTCAACAATGTTTTTGAGACATATCTATTATGATACAGGTAGCTCTAGTCCAGGTAACTTTGATCTGCTCTAAGGTAGTCCCTTGAGTACACATATTCCATTGAATAAATATTGTTTCACTCACACACAAAAAATTCCACTCACTTACCTGTTAATGGACAGGTAGGTTGCTTTCAATTTTTTCACTACTAAAAATAGTTGCCTCTATGAATATCCTTGTATTTATCTTTTGGGGCCTATGTGTGAGGATTTCTTTAGGTCAGTAGTCTCCAAAGTACGGTACGTGTATTCAGGGAGTATAGCCTAGGGGATAGGAAGAAAAGATGAAAACTTCTGTGTATAAAATTTTCAATTTCATTTTTATTTGGAATAAAGTAGATATAGGGAGGAAGCTACAAGCCCATTTTTTTTTTAATCTAATATATCCTCATTATGATTTCCCTGGTGGGTCAGGGGTGAAGAATCCACCTGCCCATGCAAGAGATGCAGGTTTGATTCCTGTGTCGGGAAGATCCGCTTAAGAAGGAAATGGCAACCTGCTCCAGTATTCTTGCCTGAAAAATTCCATGGACAGAGGAGCCTGATGGGCTAAAGTATACAGGGTCGCAGAGTCAGACGCGACTGAGCAGCACACACAAACTTGATTCCAAACACTACCACATGGTGGAGCTGAGACATCAACTGTACATCCACAAACCTTGTCACAACTGACGGACCCAGGCCAGATGCCAGTAAAAATCCCATGGACAGAGGAGCCTGGTAGGCTGCAGTCCGTGGGTCGCTGAGGGTCAGACACGACTGAGCGACTTCCCTTTCACTTTTCATGTTTATGCATTGGAGAAGGAAATGGCAACCCACTCCAGTGTTCTTGCCTGGAGAATCCCCGGGACGGAGGAGCCTGGTGGGCTGCTGTCTATGGGGTCGCACAGAGTCGGACACAACTGAAGCGACTTAGTAGTAGTAGTAGTAGTAGTAGTAGTAGTAGTAGTAGTAGTAGTAGTAGAAAAACAAAGGCAGGAGGCAGTAACTAATGGCTAATACTCAAATCAGGGTAAACATTTTAATCATTCAAACCAAATCTAAGTCTTCAGAGATCTACATTGACAACTAAATAAGACCAATTTATTATCAATTATATGAGACTGTGATAAAGAACTCGCCTGCCAATGCAGGAAACATAAGAGATGCGGGTTCAATCCCTGGGTCAGGAAGATCCTGGAGGAAGGTATGGCAACCCATTCCAGTATTCTTACCTGGAGAATCCCACGGACAGAGGAGCTTGGCGAGCTACAGTGCATAGGGTTGCAAAGATCAGACACAAGTAAAGCATATTAGCATGCTCTATGATTTCAGTTGCTTAAGAAAGAAACTTTTTTTTAATGTTAAACATTTTATTGTTACAATAATACAGATGACAGTTTTCCATATCACCATTGCACTCATGCTAGGGATAACAATGCTTCCTCTACTAATAATGCTACTTGATCTTTTTAAGACATGTTATTTACTAAGCTTGGACTATCTGGGCATGCTTAATGAAATAAAAAATTATAGAACATTCCAAATTGTTCTTTTACATAGCAAAATACCTAATTTTATTCAATTTACACACAACTTTTCACTTAGAAAGAATGAAACTATTTCACTTCTGACATTTAACAATTATTAGTATAAGATGATTAACAATTATTTTTAGTAAAAAGCCATTCCCTTCTCCAGGGGATCTTCCCAACCCAGGGACTGAACCCAGGTCTCCAGCATTGCAGGCAGATTCTTTACCATCTGAGCCACCAGGGAAGTCCAAGAATCCCTTCTCCAGGGGATCTTCCCAACCCAGGAATCAAACCAGGGTCTCCTGCAATGCAGGCAGCTTCTCTACCAGTTGAGAAACCAGGGAAGCCTAATATAAAATTATTATAATTATTATTAATATAAGAATAGATTCTGGGAAAAAAAAGAATAGATTCTGTCATCAATATGATGGCCTTGGCATCTTACATATTATGTTTGCCCTTAAATCCTATTTACCAAGCCAAGATAATGAATATGCGTGCATGCTAAGTCACTTCAGTTGTGTCCAACTCTTTGTGAACCAATGGTCTTATAGCCAGAGGACTCCTCTATCCATAGGATTCTCCAGGCAAGAATACAGGAGTGGGTTGCCATGCCCTTCTCCTGGGAAGAATGAAACTATTTAAAGGTGCTTGAAATAGCCTGTTGACAGTACAGGGCCCATCCCTGTATTAACTATCTATTTGCAGAAATTAGTTCTTGGATTAGTTCAACTATAAACCTGATAATATTCTATTAGCATATTTATGTTATTATTATTCCACTATCTCATAGCTCACATTATGTTCTTCTCTGTTGTCAATAGCTGATTTTTTTTAAGTAGAGAAATTTTTCTTCTCTCTTTTAAGATTTTTCTCAGTGACAAATATTTTACATACAGTTTTATTTTTAATCTGTATTTTTCCTCTTCAGATAATTTTTCTGTGTAGTTACAGTGGGAATCTTTTAGCCTCCTCAATATCTATCCCCTTTTTGAAGCAATAGCTCCTTGATTTTCCCTTCAATAACTCCCTCTGCTTCATTCTTCCCATGTGGTTCAAGTGGCCAATCAGAATATTATATTCTCTTGGTCCAGGGATGGACACGTGGACCAACCTAGGCCATGATGGACATTGACAGAATTTTTATTGGAGCTATTGAGAAGGAGTTTTTGTCTTTAGAAGTTAAAAGGTCCCTGAAGCCTATGAACTTAGTTTTGCTAGGGCCATTTCTCCTCTACATGCAACTTGGGGAAGCAGGGAGGCAGGCATGGGAAGCAACAGAAGAGCAGAGAGAAAAAGCAAAGATTCCTGATGACTTTAATTTAAGCACCTGGATCCACATGGGCTCAGTGTTAAGCCTTAGACTTTCAGTTACATGAACTAATGAGCTACTCTTCTTATTGAAGTGGTTTTTCTGCTTATTCTTCCGTTCAGCTGAAAGAGTTCTGAGTAACAGACAGCTAATAATTTTTTCTTTAAAATGTGTTATGAAAAGCAAGTAAAATATTTTAAAATCTCCTATCATACTTTCTTCTCTGTTCTTATCAAAAGTTCCCTCTCATTTTCACTTATATATTAGCTATTGATTGTGTATTGTGTGTCAGCTAGAGCAGTGGTTTCAGGAGATTCACTGATGAACAGAACAGACACAGCGTCTGCTTGCACAGAGCTCAGAGAAAAGTAAAGCGGTAAATATTAAACAGTTGACTGCAAATTAAGGGATGTTCTCTACTGGTGTTACAAGAGTATAACACAGAGACCTGTGTAAGTGGCCATCAGGTAAGACCTCTCTAAAGTAGTAATATTTCAGCTAATATCTGACAGTTTGGCATTAGGCCAGCTTGGATGAAAAGTAGGAATATCGTAAACGGAAAGAACAGGATATGTAAGGGTCCTGATGTAGAAAAGAGCTTTCTCACATTCATGTTTGAGGAATTAAGAGATCACTTTGGACAGTCAGTGTTTAAGGGTAAAAGGGACACAAGGTAAGGTAAATTAGAGAAAGGCCACATCTCTCAGGGCCTGGTAGATTATTATAAGGATATTTGATTTTTTTCTAAATCCTAAATGCAGTGGGTTGCCATTAGGAAGTTTGTACGCAGGGATGCCATTAGATTAGTGGTAAGATTATACTAACTTAAGATCAGATCTTTCTTTTAAAAAAAAAGATCACTTGTTGCTTAGTGGAAAATAAATTGAGTAATAAAGGAAGAAATCAATCAGATATTGAGGTAAGATAATGGTGACCTGGACAGGAGTAGAGGCTGTATGGCAAAAAGAAATGGATAAATTTGAGATAATGGGAGATAAAAATCAACAAAACTTACTAATGGATTAAATATGGGGCATGAGAGAAAGGATATACAATATAGTTTACTTATCTATCCTCTCTTTGAATTAATTTCCTGACGCTATTAAATAATGTTAGCAGCCTTTGCATCAACGCATCTCATTAAAAATATATTTCGCTTAAGAACTTCTATATTCATTGTAATACTATTTTCAGCACTTTCTGACCTTAACCAATCATAAAGTTTCTTCCAATGCTTCTTTTTTTTTTTCCCTTCCAGTTTTACTGAGATATCTTTGTTCAGTTCAGTTCAGTTGCTCAGTCGTGTCCGACTTTTTGCAACCCCATGGACTGCAGCACACCAGGCTTCCTTGTCCATCACCAACTCCCAGAGCTTGCCCAAACTCATGTCCATCGAGTTAGTGATGCCATCCAACCATCTCATCCTCTGTTGTCTGCTTCTCCTCCTGCCTTCAATCTTTCCCAGCATCAGGGTCTTTTCCAAGGAGTCAGTTCTTCGCATCAGGTAGCTAAAGTATTGGAGTTTCAGCTTCAGCACCAGTCCGAATGAATATTCAGGACTGATTTCCTTTAGGATTGACTGGTTTGATCTCCTTGCAGTCCAAGGGATATCCTTGACAGCACTGCAAAAGTTTAAGGTATGCAACATAAAGATTTGATTTACATACATTAAGAAGTGATTATCACAAGTTTAGGGTAAACCCATCATCTCATATAGTTACAAAAATTAAAAAGATAGAGAAATTTCTTGTAACGAGAACTCAGGATTTACACTTATTAACTTTCAAACATAACATACATCAGTTAATTATATTTATCATGTTGTGTATTACATTCCTAATTCTACTCCTTCTTGACTTGTATGTAAATGCTACCTGTTTTCCCAAAAAATTAAATCAAGTCCAACAGAAAGAAATTACAAAATTTATTGACATTGGAAGTGAAGGTACAAAAGCAATGATAAGTAAAATGGTTGGCACGTTAGCATGAAGGCAGTGGTACCAAATGATACCAACATTCATTGTATTCTTCATCACCAATTCTACTTATGAATATCCTAAATGAATCAGGAGAGATTATTCTTTATGCAATCCCAAGAACTGAGTGGGCTTCCCTGGTGGCTCAGTAATATAGAATCCTCCTGTCAATGTAGGAGGCATGGGTCAAGATCTGAGTCAGGAAGATCTCCTGGAGAAGGAAGTGGCAACTCACTCCAGTATTCTTCCCTGGGAAATATGGACCCGGGAGCCTGGTGGGCTACAGTCCATAAGGATGCAAAAGAGTTGGACACAACTTAGCACCTAATCAACCAAAGCACTGAGTACATCATTTTTAATATTTTCTGTGGCAAATCCTACATACTAAAGTACAATGGTGGTCTTCAGGAAAAATATTTGCACAGTTGAGTTGTAAGCTAACCTAGCAACTTGATTCAAGGAATGAATTTTTATTTGAAAGAACTGACAAACTATAGTTTTTCAGGCTTGGATATTTGGCAAATATTTTCACAAAATATCAAATAAACAAAGTGAGCCTGTCACTTTTAGTAAAACAACTGACAATATTTGTTACTAAAGGTTAAATTCAAGCTTCCAAATGATAATTAGGAATTCAGAAAAATTTTATTCACCATGGTGAGCATGACAACTTTCTAATACTTAAAGGATTTTCTGATGTATTTGATTTTTTTTAATATTTATATTGTTTAATGAAATGTATTAACATTTGGAATATCTGTATATCTCAGTGAACAATTATTTTCCAAATGGCAAGTGTATAATGCTACAAAATTATGCATGAGCAAAAGTTCCATTTAAAGTGCAAGATTTTAATGTAAAGAATACAAAAAGTTTATTGATATGCTTTCATAATCCATGTTACAACTAATATTTAAGAAACTACCCCTCATTGAGTTTAGTTTTAGTAGAGTGGCCACAATTATCTGAAAAAAATTATTAAAATATTCCCCCTTCCCAATTATATATTTATTCTCACAAAATATTTGTTGTCTTTTAAAAAAAGATATTTTATTTTTTCATAAATATGTCAGTTCAAAATTCATTTTTCAAAAAATTATGAATGTTATCTTGCAATGGCATATCATTGTTATTTTATGCATATTAAAATAGCTTAATGATTTCTCAGGTTTAATGATTTAAGAGACATTATTTTTGAACAATTTCAAATTTATACAAAAAATTGAATACAGGGAGAGTTCCCATTTGCCCTGCATCCAGTTTTCTTTTCTTACAAATGATTTGGTACATTTGTTACAATTAATGAATCAACAATGATACATCATTAACTAAACTACATAGTTTATCAGGTTTCCTTGGTTTTTACCTAATGTCCTTTTTGTATCCCCAAATCTTTTCAGAATTCCTTATTACCTTTAGTTTTCATTTCTCCTTGGGCTCCTCTTGACTATGATAGTTTCTCAGACTTTCCTTGGTTTTGACCTTAACAGTTTTGAGGAGCACTGTTCAACTGGGATTTGTCTAAAGTTTTTCTCATGATTAGACTGAAGTTATAGGTTTTAAATAGGAACCACAGAAGTGCCATTTTCATTATATTATACCAAGGGTACATACAGTCAATGTGATACCTCACTGCTTATTTTAACCTTGATCACCTGGCTGAGTCTGTGTCATTTCTCCACTATAAGGTTACTCCCTCCACCCCTTCTGTACTGTACTCTTTGGAAGAAACTCTGAATGTGCAGACCACACTTAAGAACTAGGGAGTTACTCTCCATCTCCTTGAGTAGCTATATAAATTCTTTGAAAATCTTCTTGAATGGGAGATTTATCTCTTCTCCCCCATTTACCTTTTATTCAATTATTATTTATATCAATATGGACTCATAGATGTTTATATTTGTGGTTATAATTTAAGATTACCTTATTTATTTTGTTGTTCACATTATCTTAACTTTTGCTATTGAGTGCTCTTTCAGTTGATATATTTCTGTCATTTTTGTGTGTGTGTGTGTGATGGATTTCCTTATTTCTGGCACTACAAAATGCTCCAGGCTCATCTTGTATATGAAACCTAGAATCAGCTTCAATCCTAGAACCAGACATTATTCCAAAGAGCTTTGTTGTGTTGTTTTTTAATTGTAAAATGGTATTAAAGCCAACTCTGGCTATAGGTGTGCTTGCTGCTACTAGGGTGTCATTGCTTCTAAGTCCTCTCAGCTGACAGAGCAAGGAAATACACATGTGTTTACTAATCCATCCACATATACCTATCTGTAAATATTTCTCCATGTAACTGCCTGTATCTATATTAAGATAAATAAGTCCCTGGTGATCTCTTCAACTCAAATCCACTACCAAATGGATTATTCTACCCACCTCCCTGTGCTTATCTGAAAATCTCCCACTCCAACAGGAAGAAACTTGGGTCCTGCCATCTGCTATCTACTTATGTAGTTATTTAATTTCAGTATACAAGTATACCAGTATCAGAATTAAGCCATACCCTCATGGGAAAAAGACTTAATCAACTAGAGTACAGTGTTTACATACATTTTCTTTAGTCTTTAGTCTTACGGATTTCTTTCATTTTCAAATGAGTATGTTTTCCCTACCTTCTTCAGTGAAGCTGGCTCATACATGTAATAGTGATTAATTATTTTGTCACATTCTGTGTTCCAACTTGGGATCCTATAGTCTTCTAAATGATTTCTTTTAATTTGTACGTATTAAGGTTCATTAGATGGTCTATAAGTTTCTGTGAATATTGTTAAATGCATAGAGTCAAGTATCCACAATTAAAATGAATAATTTTACCCCCTAAAAAACTGCCTGTCCTTTACCTGTTCAATCCTCTCTCCCTCCTCTCCAAGCTCCTAACAACCATTAATTTTTACTGTTGCTATCATATTGTCTTTTCCAGAATGTTATATAATTAAAATCATAAAGTATGTGGCCTTTTCAGACTTATTTCTGTTACTTAGTAATACGCATTTAAGATTCACCCCTGTGTTTTCTTGGCTTGTTTTCTTTATCACTGATGAATAGTATCCCATTTTATGGATGTAACATAGTTTTTTATTCACTCACCTATCTTCCAAATTTTGGAGTTATGAATATTTGTGTGCAGATTTTGGTGAAGCCATACTTTCAAATCAGTCATATTTTCAATTTCAAATACCTTGGAGTGTAACTGCTGGATCATATTGTAAGAATATGCTTAACTTTGTAAGAAACCACCTTCCAAGGCAGGCTGTACCATTTTACAGTCCCACTGCAGATGGTGACTGCAGCCATGAAATTAAAAGACGCTTACTCCTTGGAAGAAAAGTTATGACCAACCTAGATAGCATATTCAAAAGCAGAGACATTACTTTGCCGACTAAGGTCCGTCTAGTCAAGGCTATGGTTTTTCCTGTGGTCATGTATGGATGTGAGAGTTGGACTGTGAAGAAGGCTGAGTGCCGAAGAATTGATGCTTTTGAACTGTGGTGTTGGAGAAGACTCTTGAGAGTCCCTTGGACTGCAAGGAGATCCAACCAGTCCATTCTGAAGGAGATCAGCCCTGGGATTTCTTTGGAGGGAATGATGCTAAAGCTGAAACTCCAGTACTTTGGCCACCTCATGTGAAGAGTTGACTCCTTGGAAAAGACTTTGATGCTGGGAGGGGTTGGGGGCAGGAGGAGAAGGGGACGACAGAGGATGAGATGGCTGGATGGCATCACGGACTCGATGGACGTGAGTCTGAGTGAACTCCGGGAGTTGGTGATGGACAGGGAGGCCTGGCGTGCTGCGATTCATGGGGTCGCAGAGTCGGACACGACTGAGCAACTGAACTGAACTGAACTGAGCAGTGAATACTTTCCCACCAGCATTTAGTGCATCATTGTTTTGAATTTTAGTCATTCTAATATATGAGCGACTGAACTGAACTGAATATATGAGCAGTAGTATCTTACTGTAATGGTCAACAATATTGAGCATCTTTTCATTTGCTTATTTGCCATTTGTATATCTTCTTTGGCAAGGTGTCTATTCAGTCTTTTCACCATTTTTTAAATTGGGTCACTTGTTTTCTTGAGAGTTCTTTTTATATTTTAAACAAGTCCTTTATCACATATGTATTTTGCAAAGATTTTCTGCCAGTTGCTGAGTAATCCTGTGATTCTTTTAACCATATCTTTCCTACAGCAGAAACTTGAATAAAATCTGACATCATTTTTTTTTTTCTGTCATGGATTATGCTGTTGGTGCTATATCTAAAAACTCACTGCCAAATGAAAGCTCACCTAGGTGTTCTCCCATTTTCTTTTAGTAGTTTTATAGTTTTGTACATTACCTTCAGGAATGCTCCATTTTGAGTTAACTTTTGTGAAAATTGAAAGGTCTATATCTAGGCCTTTTTGCGTGTGTGCATGCGGATGTCACATGTTTCAGCACATTTATTGAAAAGACGATCTTTTCTCCATTGAATTGCCTTTGCTCCTTTGTCAAGTATCAGCTGACTATATTTGCGTGACTCTATTTCTGGTTGTGTCTACTCTTTCATCAATACCACACTTGTCTTAATTATTACAGTTAAGTGAGTTTTCAAATAAGGACGTAGCGACTTTGTTCGTCTTCAGTGTTGGTTGGCTGATTCTGGATCTTCTGCCTTTCCACATAAACTTTAGAATCAGTGTGTTGTTATCCACAAAATAGCCTCCTGAGGTTTTGATTGGTATTGTGTTCAGACAAAGTTGGGAAGAACTGACATCTTTAAAAAACTGAATGCTCCGTTCCACGAACATGAAATATTTCTCCAGTTATTTTTGGTTGCACTGGGTCTTCATTGCAGCACGGGGGCTTTTCTCTAGTTGCAGTGAGCGGTCACAACTCTTCATTATGGTGTTCAGGCTTCTCACTGTGGTGTGTGTGTGTGTGCTGTGTGCTAAGTCGCTTCAGTTGTGTCTGACTCTTTGCGATCCTTTGGACTGTACCCTACCAGGCTCCTCTGTCCGTGGGATTTTTCAGGCAAGAATACTGGGGTAGGTTGCCATGTCTCCTCCAAAGGATCTTCCCTGCCTAGGAACAAACCTACGTCTCCTGTGACTCCTGCATTGCAGGCAGATTCTTTACCCTAGAAGCACCAGGGAAGCTCGCTCATTGTGGTGGCTTCTCCTATTGCAGAGTCCAGGCTCTAGGGCATGTAGGCTACCATAGTTGTGGTTCTAGAGTTATAGCGGGCTTAGTAGTTGTGGCATATGGGCTTAGTTGCTCTGCAGCTTGTGGGACCTTTCTGAACCAGAGATCAAACCTGTGTCCCCTGCATTGGCAGGTGCATTCCTATCCACTGCACCACCAGGGAAGTCCATTTCTCCACTTATACACACATACACACGCATATGTGTATATATACATATACATATGTGTAAATACACATACATATATACACATATGTGTGTATACATATACATACACACACTATATATGTGTTTGTATATACATATACAAACACATATATAGGGCTTCCCTGGTGGCTCAGAGGTTAAAGCGTCTGCCTCCAATGTGGGAGACCCGGGTTCAATCCCTGGGTCGGGAAGATCCCCTGGAGAAGGAAATGGCAATCCACTCCAGTATTCTTGCCTGGAGAATCCCATGGACAGAGAAGCCTAGTAGGTTACAGTCCACGGGGTCGCAAAGAGTCGGGCACGACTGAGCGACTTCACCTCACCTCACCTCAAACACATATATATACACACATATATACATATGTATATAATTTCTATATATATAATTTCTTTTATCTGAATTTTGTAGTTTCCTCAGCTTTAATTTTAATAATGTTATAGATTAGCAAAAGTTCTTTGTGTGTGTGTGTTAGTTGTTCAGTCATGTCTGACTCTTTATGACCCCATGGACCATAGCCCACCAGGCTCCTCTGTCCATGGAATTCTCCAGGTAAGAACACTGGAGTGGGTTGCCATTCCCTTCTCCAGGGGATCGTCATGACCCAGGGATCGAATCCAGGCCTTCCAGGTTGCAGGCAGATTCTTTACCACCTGAGCCACCTGAGAAGCCCTTTGGAGGCCCTCAATAATTTTGATCCAGAGACACAGAGCTTTGAAAACTATTAGTCTCCCTGCTGATTACTTCTTTGGTCTTTAATTTTCTGTTAACTTCAGTTCCTTGCCATTCATGTCTCATTAGGACTCAGCTGGTAAGCATTCTGTTCCTCCTTTTATTAATGCGACACAGTTGCAACCCTCTCATTCACAAGTAATGAAACTAAAAGAGACACCATGTCTAAAGTAACAGAAGAAAATGTACAGCTTTTATAATAAAATGCAATCAGCTAATAATGACTCACGTAATGATTTTCCTCCGAAGAGGATGGTAGGGAAAAGCCAAGAACAAATCAAAACAAAACAGAAATTTACATTAGAGAAACCTGCCAGTACTTCAGTCAGGTGATCTAGGTCCAACTTCAACAGTGGAGGTCAGGTTGATAGTATTTACCATTGATATGATGTGATGAAAATGGTTTACCTCTGTGATCTTCCTCCCTCAAACCCACAACTTTAGTCTAATCATGAGAGAACCAACTGACAAATTTCAGTAGGGGGGCACCCTTCAATAAATCTGACCAGTATGCCTCAAAACTCTTAACGTCATAAAAACCAAGGAAAATATGAGAAACTATCACAGCCAAGGGGCGCCTAAGGAGAAATAATAACTAAATGTAATAAGGTATCCTGGATAAGATCATAGAATGGAAAAAAGACATCAGATAAAAAATAAAACTGTGGAATGTCGTTAATAATGATAACATATCATTTTTCTTTTTTGGCTGCAGCCCAAGGGCTTAGTTGCCACCAGGCATGTGGAATCTTAGTTCCCTGATCAGAGATTGAACCATCCCCTGCACTAGAAAGTGCATTCTTAACCACTGGACCCCAGGAAATCTCTTATTGGTTTATTAATTGTAATAAATATACCATACTAGCAGTTGAGCACATGAGAAGTCTTTATACTATTGGCCCAATTTTCCTGTACATTTTAAAATTGTTTTTAAAAATGAGTCTGTTCAATAAAAAGATCACTGGTCGCCAGGGGTTAGAGAGAGGGATGAATAGAAGCACAAAGGATTTTTATGGCAGTGAAAATACTCCATTTGATATTATAATAGTAGAAAAATGTCATTATACATTTGTCCAAGTCCATAAAATGTGTATCACGAAAAGTGAACCCTAATGTAAGCTATGGTCTTTAGGTGACAAGGATATGTCAGTGTAGGCTCACTAGTTGTAACACGTGAACCATTTTCATGGGGGATATTGCTAAATGGGGGAGGCTGTGCACATGTGGGGGCAAGGAGCACTGTGAACCTAAAACTGATTTACAGAAATAAGGCCCATTAAAAACAGTTTTAAAAGGTCTCTTCAATTTGAATAAACCTGACTTTATAAAAATAGTAACGTAATGTTCACATGTGGGAGTTCAATGATGACATATTTTTCTTGGGATGCTCATGATTTTAAACTTAAGTTTCAAGTCTAGTTTTCACAAGCAGTATTATAAAGATAATTTTCTAGGTTTGTCTTTTCAAAATAAATGTGTCTCCAGTGGGGAGAGCCTTTAAAGAGAAAATCAGGCAGTGGACTGGGCATGCTCTCTAAATTACATTTGTGCCAGCTTGTTTTGCTACGGTGTTAAAGGTGTGTCCTTTTTCCTCAGGTGTGCCAGCCATATAATTATTATTGTTACATTTTTTGTTTTCTAAAATTATTTCATTCATTCATAAATCATTTACTGAGTGTCCTGCAAGAGAAAGGGAAGGGGACTGACACCCACTCTTCCATTCAACAGATATTTATTGAGAGCATTTTGTACCGGGCATTTTGCAAGAAGATGGGATATAGGATATCGAGGGAGCAAAATTTTAAACAGTTATACAAGTTGCTCCACTAAAAGTCTATCAAGGAAAGGAAAGGGAAGTAACATTATATGTCAGCTATTATAGAAGTAACTTTCAATACCACTTCTTACCTAATTATCACAATTACTGATATGGTTTACGTATGAAGAAAATGAGGCTCAGAGAGATTAAACTATATGCCAGAGATCCCTGATAAAGTAAATCCTGAAAGGAAAGGTCCAGCTCAGATCTACCTAACTCTAAAGATTGTGACTGAAAACACTATTATTTCCTGAATTTCACAAATCACTGAGAGCACACCTTATCTTGACTTTCCTAATGAGAAGACTGATGCTGAGATGAACTAGAACCCAAATCCCTTGAATAATTCATATATCTTTCCACTGAATCATAATGTTTCCTCAAAACAAGCTTTGTAACTTTCATGATACAAGCTATGCATGTGGGAAATGAATAATTTTTGTAAACTTAAAAAAAAGGATATATTGTCATTGAAATAAACTACTATTAAGCAACACATGGGGTGGGTTTGTTTGTTTTTTTTTTAACATGTTGAGGTGGGTCTTACAGCTCTCTTAGCTGAATTTAACAGAGAGATGTTATGGGGAGGGGAGGTGGGAGGGGGGTTCATGTTTGGGAATGCATGTAAGAATTAAAGATTTTAAAATTATTAAAAAAAAAAGTAACCAAAAAATAAAAAATAAAATATTTCATTGTATTTTAGACAGGGCTATTTATATGGGTCAAGAAAACTGTTTTGCAAACAAGCAGACTCTTATTTTATAGAAGAAATTTTCCAAGCACAATTTCAATTTATACCGTTCAGAATTTTACGGATTTTTTTCAGCTATTGCAGATTCTTTTGGTGACTCCATCAATGTAATAGGACATCCTGAATTTTTCTTTGCAGAGGAAAATGTTTTTCTTTGCATAGCCATGTTTATATGAGGTACAAATAGGGAAAGAGGATTTTTAAAACCACAATAATAGGAAAGGAAATCACAATTAATTTCACAGAAAGCACATAGCTCTGCTTAGAAGCCTTTCTGTTTGCAGCAAGACAAAAAAAAAACAAAACTGGGATATGATATAGCAAATAGAAAAAATATATATGAAACAAACACAGAAATAGTATGTGAAATATTCTTAGTAATACATTTGGGACAGAATGAATTGCCCAAAATGTAGCCTCCAAGTTTATCTTTCTGCTTGAGTCTCTGGGGACCACAACTTACATTCATTTTCATGGATAAATCATGGAATCATTTAATAAAGACTACTTTTCTTTTCCCCTATTCCTTGCATCTTTATTCTTGTCTCAACCATGTACAACTTTCTCATCTTTTAAAGCTTTAATAGCTATTTAACCTTCATAGTTGAAATAGATCAACATAAAAGATGGAGGAAAAAATTCCACCTCAAACCCTAAGGAAAGCATAGAATACATTTCCCTGTGAATCGAAACCTGAAAAATAATAAAAGATTGACTTGTCTGCCCCTACTGAGCATTGTTTCTCCTTTCTTAGTCCTCTTTCCACCATCCTCAGCAGAAACTGCAACTATTATCTTTGCATAATAAGTAAGCATTTACTGAGTGCCTAGTGTTTACTTATTCTTTCCATGAATATGTATTGGGTGCCTACCTCATGCCTGGTAGAGCTGAAGAGAGCAGAGAGAGAGACAGAGAAGACAGAGTAAAAGAGGGAGAGAAAGCAACTCTTGGAGCCTGGAATTATGCAACATAGGAAAAATTTTAAAAACCTGCCTTAAAGACAGATTACAGCTTAATATAATGGAGATGAAGCATAGAAGACTACAACATAGAGTAAGGTGAGTGTCATGGTAAAGAAAAAGCTGCTGGAGGACTTCAGAGGAGGGTTGTAGTCTTGTTTTCAGACATTTTTTTTTCTTTTAAAATTTCTACTCCCTATTCAGCCTAGCAGAGTATCTTTAAAATGTCTAAGTCAGGAACTTTTCCTATCAAGTGATTGAAACCCAAGTGAAATTGGCTAAAGCGAAATAAGGACTTTGTTGACCTGGGAAATAGAAAAGACCATGGTACTTCAGGCAAGTTGGATCCAAATGCTCAAGCAATTCAAGACTTACTCTCTACTTAAATATCCCCTCTGTGCTCAAGAGTATTGGCCTTATCCTCAGCAGATTCTTTTCACCTGTTGATTCCTAGCAGTTCCAGGCCTTCATCTTGGAAAAAAGAACTTCTCTTTTGCAGTAGTTGTAGGAGAGAGTTTTATTAGACTGAATTGGTCACGTGCCCATCCCTAACACTCTTTCTTTGCTGAGTGCTAGAATACCAAAGTCTAAACGGGGCAGTGCAGAAGCATATCAAATGAGACCAAGAGAGGGGGGGCTTTTCAGAGAAAAATCTGGGTATGATTACCAGACGGTAGGCAAGCCAGCATATATCCACCACAATCAATGTGGCTAATTACTTTTTTTTTTTAATTCCACTTCAAGTTTAGAAAGAGCAAGAGTCTAGGTCAGCTTTTCCTGCATCATCTTAACAAACTTAGAGATTGGTTATAATCACTATGAAGTGGGAGCAACATATAAAATCTGGACGTGTTATAGCCTTTCCTCAATACGGGTTTTATTCTTTGATCCAAAGTGCTGTGCATTTCCTAACTATAAAATATATCCTTAAGCAAATATGTATACCAAAAAAAGAAAAAGAAATGATGTCTTGAATTTATTAATGCCACATTTTTTCCTCATTAACACAGATATTCAAGTACTGACTGCAAGACCACTGGGCATCTCTTTTTAACTCTTAAAATTTACTTAAAAAGGAATGGATACTCAAATCTTACTAAGATGTGGGGACAGGGAGGAAACCACTGCCATTTCTAGCAAACATGGCTAGAAATGGTGAAGCCCTGAGCCTGAACAAAGGTGGTGATAATGGAGAGAAGAGGACTAAATCAAGAAATACTTAAGAAGTAGAATCATCAGGTGTTGGTAACTGACTGGATGACAGAGAAGAAGCCTTAAGATGAAAAACTGGATTGAAAATCTGAGCTAATAGTGGTAGTACCAGTGGAGATATTTAACGAAGGAGGAAGATCAGGTTTGGGAGTGGAGAGGACAAAGATGAAGTGTGTTGTTTTGTATATACTGAATCTGAGTAGCTTGTGGAAGCTCAGAAAAGACACTTGGGTTACTAATAGGGACATAGGTGTCCAAAATCACCAAATAAATGTTAGCCAGAATCATGGGGTTGGGTGACTCTTGTACTAGCAAAAGAAACCATTTTAATGTAAACATAATTTAAATATCAACAAATATTTGTTCTGTACCACAGGACATATCATAAATTTTTCAAAAAAGGCTTTATTTTCAAGGGGTTTCTATTCCTATACATACATCTTAATTTGTTTTGTGAGTTTAAAATTGGTACATTAGATTTTCTTAATTTTCTTTAAATAGACTTGTTTTTTAAGTTGTGAAAGCAATATATGACTTTTAGTTAAAAACTAAGCAAAAACGTAAAGGAAATAATTAAATTCACCTGTGATTTTACTTTGCAGCTATAATCACAATTGTGGAGGTTTTTTGAATTTTTTCTAACTACATTTTACATGCATAGTTTCTTTCATAGTTTTGATAATATTTTCAGCACTGTGTTGCTTTTTCGTTTAACAGTATCTTGAGTATTTTCTATGTCATTAAAAAGTCTTCATATTAATAATTTTCATGGTTCCGTGACATTCTACCTACTGGATGTTTTATCTCCTGATGGACATCAATCATTTCCAATCTTTCAGTGTTATAAATCATGCTTTAATATTTTTATATAAATATTTTCCCATTTCTGATAGTTTAGAATAGGGTCCTAAAAGTGAAACTAATGAATCAGTATATATAAACATTTTTAAATGTCTTGATACACCATGTCAACTTTTGTAGTCATTACTGCTTCTTTCTAGTAAGCAATAGGATTGTCTGCTGCTGCCCTCACCTGCTGTAAGATGACTAACTTAAAACAAACTCCTAAAAACATTTGACCGGTAAAATGTTACATTACTTAAAAATAAGCTATATTGACTGTAAGAAATCAGATGAGAGTATACTATAAGCACACACTTTCATGAAACTCTAGAAAATGCAAATTCCAGGTGACAGAAAGCAAATCAGTGTTTGCCCAAAGACCAGGCTGGGGGCAGTGGGAGGGGGGGATTAGAAAAGGGTAAGGGAACCATCTGGGGGCTGATGAGTATGTTCACTATTTTGACTGCTTAAGTTTTCATGGTCATGTGCAAATATCCAACTTACCAAATTGCACATTTTGAAAATGTGCAGTTTACTGTGTATCAAGTACACTCCAATAAAAGCTGTTTAAATTGTTGAAATGTTATTTTAATCTGAGTTTTAAAAATTACCCACGAGTTGTGAACATTTTTCACATGTTTTAGTTGAGTACACACTTCCGTAATACTTGTTTCATGTTTTCTACTAACTTTTCTACTTGTGCTTTAGCAATTTTCTCCTGGATTTGTGAACTCTTTACAGATGAAGAAAATTAACCTTTACAGCTCTCCAGATTTCTTTTCCCTGTAATTTTTCTTTCTACTACAACAAGCTTTTGGCAGAACTCATTTGTGTAAGACAATTTTAACCAAGAGGATGTACTATAATACCACAAATCTCAAAACTACAGTAAATTATTAACCATCAGTTTGCAATATAAACAAAAATTCTTTATACAGAATTCAAATTAAGGAAATGAAGGGGTGTTAAAAACAAAGCCTTCAGAAATGGCGTCTAAAATGCACTGCACATCTACTCTGATGTTCTGGAGCTATGTTCTTAAGTTACATAGTAAATAGAAGGGACAGGCGGAGGACCTTTAAAAACAGACTACTCTGGGAGCTTCCAAAGGCGCACACAAGATTTTCCTTTCCTGACTTTCCCAGGCTACTCTTCTGGCTACTTACACAGGAAACTAAAGGTAATGCCACGGGTGATCTCACGCTGGCGTGACGTCAAGACTTGACGTCAGAAGGCGGTTGCCACGGGGACCATTCGCCACCGACGGCAAAGTCGTGAAACCCCATCACCACACTCCGTCTCCTTGGCGGCTGCTAAAGAAGACTTAACCTTAAGGGGGCCTCAGGGAGAGAGGAGTGTTGCCGCTGCCGCCGACAGCCGCACCTCCGCGGCTACGGGTCCTGGGTGCCCGGCCCTGGCCTGTGGCGGCGAGCGGCGGCGGCGGCGGGCGACGCGCCTGGGTCTCCGTCCCTCCGTGCAGTACTGGAAGAGGGGAGCCGCCATATTGGAGCTAAAGGCGAAGGTGCCTTGCAGACGCCGCGCGTGTCGGGTGGAGGTGGCGGCCCTGGCCTTGGTCTGGGAGGAGTCGACCGCGCCGGGGCCCGCAAGGCTGGGGAGTGAATGAGCCGCTCGCACTAGTCTCCTCCCCGCCCACTCCCTCCACTTTCCGCCGCTTTGACCTGGCCGGGAGGGGGCCGGAGTCGGCCGTGGCGGCGGCAGGATGTTCTCGAAGAAGCCGCACGGGGACGTGAAGAAGTCTACCCAGAAGGTGCTGGACACCAAGAAGGACGCGCTGACCCGCCTCAAGCACCTGCGCATCGTCATTGGTGAGGGGCGAGGGGTTGACGGCGTCTGGAGGCCTGGGTTGCTCGGCCTTCCCTCTCCTGGGAGCCCCTGGGGACTCTCCCTCCGGCCCTGGCGCGATGCGCTAGTGGAGGGCGAGGCATCGCCTCTACAGAGACGCGGGAGGGCGGATAATTTGGGGAAGGGAACACTTGGTAGTTGGCAAACGCTAATCACACACAGGGTTACCTCGTTTTGAGTTAATAGCCCGAACTGATTTAAAAACACTTACTACTCAACAACTTAGATTATTTTTAGACTTTCTGGAGACTTGTTGTTGCAGATAATGGTGTTTATAGGATATGTTTGTCAGATGACTACCGCCATCCCCACCCAAGTGAAAAGAAAAAAAACTCAGACAATATAAACCCTAATCTTTCAAGTTTCTTGGCTAAGGAGGGCAAGGAGGAAGCAGTTACACCTCTTTGGGAAGTGGGTGGTTCCCTAAAAGCTTGTGGGAAAGAGCCCCGCCCTTGTTAATGCACCTTGCTCATAATTACTATCATTTAGAGGGAGAGCTATGATTAATTGTAGAAAACAAGGTAGTTTATCGCTTCTTTTTCTTTTGGAGAATCATACAACATTCTATTTTTAAATAAAATTTTCTTACCGTCTGTTACCTTCTCTTTTGCGTCCAACCGAACTACTCTTGAATTGTGGATAAAGGGTTAAATGAGTTTAACCCACTCATTTTGGCCCACTTGGTAATTTCGTGGGCCAATAGGCTGTAACAATACTTATGGAACAACTGGTCCAGAACTTGAATCATTTTTTTCGAAATTTGAAGTGAAAAGGAAAGTTTGCCTTTGTTGATACAGAGAGTAAATGGCAGAACTGAGTTTAGCACTCAGATGCCTGAATCCTAGTCCGAGGTTTATCATCTCAGGCTCTCTTCGTAAAGAATGTTCCTTTTGGAAAATGACGTTTATTCAGTGAATTAAGTCTCTCTTATTTGAGGTGCATGTTTCTCTACTATGTGGTGTACTCACACCAACAGGATACTACCAGTACTCAACCTTTGTATGACTCTTTACTGTGTACGGTTATTTCACGTAAGTGGTAACTGATCCACACAATAACTTTAGAGTTAGTAAAGTTATTCTCCATTTTTTACAACTAAGAGAGCTGAAGTTTGGGACTGTTACCTGGTCATCCAAGTACTAGGAGGCAGAGCCAGAACCCAGATTTCATGTCTCCAGTTTGTTTTTAACTCTTTCTGCATATATGGCAGCAAATCTGTATCCCAAGTAAATTATATTTATTGTGTAATAGAAAGCGATTAAGTCCAGTTTAGCAATGTAAAGAGAGATTTTTTTTCAAGAAAATACAAATTTTCTAGACACAGTTGACATTGTGATCTTTTTATTTTCATTTCACTTGAGAGTTAAGCCATTGAAAAAATTTGGTTAGGAGACTGTGACAGGGAAAGTTAATGTGTAGGAGATTTACCACAGATAATGGCAGTTTGAAATTGAGGACAGTGATATTTGATAACCTACTTAGGACAAAATGTAGGTTGGGTAATGGCAGAGCTCTAAAATTGAACTCCAATAGAGTATTGACATGTTCTAAATTAATTGCCACAGTTCGTTAGTTAAGGAATGGTTTGTTTATACTTCTTTGGCCTTAGAAGTTTTTTTTTTTCCACCCTGGAGACATGGTCTGAATGAAGAGGTCATAGGTATCAGGTATTTTGTAGGGCCTAGCTTTCTCAGTTTGAAAACAAAACAGTGTGTGTTTGTTTAAAAAAAAAAAAAACTTTGCTTTTTAGTAATTTTATTATTTTTTTTTAAAGGAGCATATACTATCTATAATCATTTAAAATATTCTTAAGAACTTTCAAATGGAGGACTCTGTTTTCAGACTCCCTGCCCTGTGAGTGAAGGAGGTCCATACAGAGAGATTACTGCACTCATTTTAGGACAGTAACTCTCAACAGGGACTTGTTTTGCTCCCTTGAGGACAATGAGAATGTCTGGAGACCCTGTTGATTGTCACAACTATGGAGATGTGCTTCTGGCATCTAGTGGGCAGCAAGTCAGCTGAACATCTTGAAATGCTCAGGATAATCCCTCACAACAGTATTCCAGCTCCAAATGGGAATAGTGCTGAAAACCTTGTCAAATGTAGAACAAAAAACATGGACCTCTAAGTACTATACTTGGTTCTAACATTAGTTAATTGAATTAAATATTCTGTATTTCTGAGTGGTCACAGTGACTTTGAAATATGATTAGTGTAATTCCTAAGCAAATGAGTAGGGGAGAGTAGGACTGCAAAGACTGGAAGATGTCTTAGGGCTCTCCCAGATGGGAGAGCCACTTCAAATCCTTTTTGCAAGTTAACTACAGGTTTTTATTAATCCATAACCACTATAAGGAAACTAGTTTGCAGAAGAGGGTATTCCCAGTTACACAGGATTTTGATTTTTTTTGGTCCCATCTAAACTGTATTTTTAACCTTTAAATTAAACTGCCGTTCAAAGGGTATTTTTAGAATTCAGTGCTTACCAGTATACTGCTGCTGCTGCTGCTAAGTCGCTTCAGTTGTGTCTCACTCTGTGTGACCCCATAGACGGCAGCCCACCAGTCTCCCCCGTCCCTGGCATTCTCCAGGCAAGAACACTGGAGTGGGTTGCCATTTCCTTCTCCAATGCATGAAAGTGAAAAGTGAAAGTGAAGTCCTCAGTCGTGTCCGACTCCTAGCGACCCCATGAACTGCAGCCCACCAGGCTCCTCTGTCCATGGGATTTTCCAGGCAAGAGTACTAGAGTAGGGTGCCATTGCCTTCTCAGGCTTACCAGTATATGAGAACATAATTTAAGCATCTAATGTAAACCTTTGTCCTGGCATGTATTCCCACTGAAGGACAATTCCAGCTGAATTTATAGAACTTGGAGGATTTAGATTTAAATCTACTGTGTTTATTGATAATGTTGTATATTTGATTTTTAGGAACTGGAAGTTAGAATTATTACAGACTAGAAATAAAACCTTGTCTAGTTGCTAAAGTTTCATTGCTCTGCCCTATCCCCTCCCTTTTTTTCCCCCCCAAGGAATGGCCTTATGATACTAAGCACAGAACTTAGCATTATGCTAGCCACTTGTTAGATACTTAGCATATAATGGATATTGACTAAATGTTAATTTTCTTGTATGGTATGGTAACAGTTCAGTCTTCTTGGCTTAAAGAAAGGTAAGTGCTCACCTAGCTAATCAATTTTGGCTCATTCTTTCTAGTAACTTTATTGAGGTGTGATTGATAAATGATATGTCACACAAATTTAAAGCATATAATTGAATACTTTTTAAAAAGTTGAAGTATGGCGATACACAATATTGTATAAGTTACAGGTGTACAATAGTGATTCACAGTTTTTAAAGGTTATATTCCATTTGTAGTGATAAAATTGGCCATATTCCCCATGCTATGCAATACGTCCTTTTAGCTTATTTTATGCACAGTAGTTTGTACCTCTCAATCTTCTACCCCTGTCTTGCCCCTCTCCCCTTCCCTCTGCCCACTGGTAGCTACTACTTTGTTCTCTGTGAGTCTGCTGCTTTTTTTGTTACATTTGCTGGTCTGTTTTATTTTTTCAATTCCACATACAAGTGATGTCGCATAATATTTGTCCTTCTCTGACTTATTTCACTTAGTGTAATACCCTCCAAGTACGTCCCTGTTGCTTCAAATGGCAAAATTTCATTCTTTTTTATGGCTAAGTAGTATTCTGTTATATATACACCACATCTTCTTTATTCCTTCATCCATTGATGGACACTTAGATTGCTTCCATATCGTGGCAATTGTAAATAATGCTGCTGTGAACACTGGGCATAGTTGAATACTTCTTGACATACATACACTTTGTGAAGCCATCATGACATCATGATTGGGAATATAGTCAGATAATCAAGAAAACAAATGACATCTGTAATCTCCCAGAGTTTCCTTTTGCCACACACTCAGTTCTTTCTGACTCTTTGTGACCCCTTGGACCGTAGCCTGCCAGGCTTCTGTGTCCATGGGACTTCCCAGGCAAGAATACGGAGTGGGTTGCCATTTCCTACTCTAGGGGATCGTCCCAACCCAGGGATCAAATCCATGTCTCTGACGTGTCCTGCGTTGGCACTGTGCCACCTGGGAGACCCATGCATAACATATACATGGAATTAACAGTGCTTACTCTTTTGGATTGGTTTCTTTTACTCAGCACACTTTGAAATTCCTCTATATTTGTTGTGTGATGATGTGTCTATAATACATTGCTCTTACCGCTTTTATTATATGGATATGCTATCATTTGATTGTCCCGGTCACATGTTGATGAACATGTGGGTTTTCACTTTTCGACTATTACATGTAAAATTGC
The DNA here is from genome assembly GCF_016772045.2 of Ovis aries. Taxonomy (NCBI): domain Eukaryota; kingdom Metazoa; phylum Chordata; class Mammalia; order Artiodactyla; family Bovidae; genus Ovis; species Ovis aries. The sequence continues at coordinate 43,721,859 of NC_056071.1, read as the reverse complement.
TGTGAGGTACACCTATTGTGTAGACATAATGCTTTCTTTTCTCTTGGAGTCAGTACTTAGGAATGGAATGGATGAATCCTGTGGCAGTTGTATTCTTTTTAAAAACAAATGTACTGCTTCTTGGTTTTTTTTTTTGTTTGTTTTGTTTTAAACCAATTTACAGTCTCACAAGCAGTATATGAGAGTTATAGGTCCTGTAGAAATGCACCAACACCACCTGATATGGTATTTCTTTCCCTTGTCAGTTCAGTTCAGTCGCTCAGTTGTGTCCGACTCTTTGCGACCCCATGAACCGCAGCACGCCAGGCCTCCCTGTCCATCACCAACTCCCTGAGTTTACCCAAACTCATTGTGTTGGTGATTCCATCCAACCATCTCATCCTCTGTCGTCCCCTTCTCCTCCTGCCCTCAATCTTTCCCAGCATCAGGGTCTTTTTCAAATGGGTCAACTCTTTGCATCAGGTGGCCAAAGTATTGGAGTTTTGGCTTCAACATCAGTCCTTCCAATGAACACCCAGGACTGATCTCCTTTAGGATGGACTGGTTGGATCTCCTTGCAGTCCAAGGGACTCTCAAGAGTCTTCTCCAGCACCACAGTTCAAAAGCATCAATTCTTCAGCACTCAGCTTTCCAACTCTCACATCCATACATGACTATTGGAAAAACCATAGCCTTGACTAGACGGACCTTTGTTGGCAAAGTAATGTCTCTGCTTTTGAATATGCTGTCTAGGTTGGTCATAACTTCCTTCCAAAGAGTAAGCGTCTTTTAATTTCATGGCTGCAGTCACCATCTGCAGTGATTTTGGAGCCCCCCAAAATAAAGTCTGACACTGTTTCCACTGTTTCCCCATCTATTTCCCATGAAGTGATGGGACAGGATGCCATGATCTTAGTTTTCTGAATTGTTGAGCTTTAAGCCAACTTTTTCACTCTCCTCTTTCACTTTCATCAAGAGGCTTTTAGTTCCTCTTCACTTTCTGCCATAAGGGTGGTGTCGTCTGCATATCTGAGGTTATTGATATTTCTCCCAGCAATCTTGATTCCAGCTTGTGCTTCCTCCAGCCCAGCGTTTCTCATGATGTACTCTACGTATAAGTTAAATAAGCAGGGTGACAGTATACAGCTTTGGCGTACTCCTTTTCCTATTTGGAACCAGACTGTTGTTCCATGTCCAGTTCTGACTGTTGCTTCCTGACTTGCATCCAGGTTTCTCAAGAGGCAGGTCAGGTGGTCTGGTATTACCATCTCTTTCAGAATTTTCCACAGTTTATTGTGAACCACACAGTCACAGGCTTTGTCAAGTTGCTGTTTCCCTGATATCTGATAACAATGAACTTCTTTTCACGTGCTTATTTGCCATTGTATATGACTTCTTTGATGAAATCAAGTTCAAATATTTCACCTGTTTTTAAATTGAACTGTTTGCATTCTTACTCAGTTTTGAAGATTCTGAATATATTCTCTATGTGTGCTAAGTCACTTCAGTCACATCTGACTCTCTGCAATCCTATGGACTGTAGCCCGCCAGGCTCCTTTGTCCATGGGATTCTCCGGGCAAGAATACTGGAATGGGTTCCTGTGCCCTCCTCCAGGAGACCTTCCCCACTCAGGAGTTGAACCTGCGTTTTTTATGTTTCCTGAATTGGCAGGCGGGTTCTTTACCACCACTAACACCACCTAGGAAACCGTGTATTCTGTATATAAGTACTTTATCAAATACATGATTTGCAGAGTGTTTTTTTTAAATATTATCTTTTAATTCGCTTAACATTTTATTTGAAGGAATAGGAATTCTTAATTTTGATTAAGTTCATGTATCAACTTTTTCTTATATGGTTTGTATCTGAAACCTTTGCCTAAGTCCAAGATCATAAAAATTTTCTCCTATGCTTTCTTCTAGAGTTTTATCATTTTAGGATCTATGTCTGTGATCCATCTTGAGTTAGCTGTGAATATAGTTTGCGATATGGAAGGATTTTTTTTTTTTTTTTTGCATATGAATCTCCAATTGTTCTAGCACCATTTGTTGAAAAAGACTTTCCTTTCTCTGCTGAATTGCCTTTGTACTTTTTCCAAAATTCGGTTGTCTCTATATGTATAGAACTATTTTGGGACTGTTTTGTTCTGGTGATCTGTTTATCTGTGTTGCTGCCTATACCACAGTGCTTTTTATTGTTGTTGTTATTATAACTTGATAGTAAATCTTAAAATTAGATGGTGTAGACCCTACAACTTTTTTCTTCCTTTTCAAAGGTGTTTTTTGTATTTTTTTGCTCTGGGAGAAGGGAGCTATGCCTTGTCTTTTAATTTTCCATAAGATTAGCTTGTCAATTTCTAAAATAAATAATGAATAAATAAAAATTTTGCTGGGAATGAGATTGTGATGAATCTGTAGGTCAGTTTGGGAAAAATTGACAGTAATAATTTCTCTGACTCATGAAGAAGGTATGTTTCTTCATTTTATATAGACCTCCTTTAATATCCCTAGCAGTGTTTTGTATTTTTTAATCTACAGGTCTTAAATGCATCTTTTGTCAGTTATCCCTAAATATTTTGTACTTTTTATATCCTTGTAAATTGTATCTTCATGACTACTTCTGATTGTTAGTAAAATACCATTGATGTTTATATATTGAGCTTATATGCTGAAACTGTGCTAAATTCACTTGTTCTGTTAGTATTTTATAGATTTCATTGAATCTTTTACATACATGAACTCATTAATAGAGTCTTTAAGTCTTCTTTTTATGCCTTTGTATCTTTTTCTTATTTTATTGCACTTGCTGGAATTTCTAGTACAGTGTAGAGTAGAAGTGGTGAGAGTGGATATCCTTGTCTTTTTATTGATCTGAAGGGTAAGGTGATCTGTTTTTAAACCAACCATATAATATCATGTTCATTGTAGGCTTTTGAATAAATGTTCTTTGTCATGTTGAGAAAGTCTTAATCTTTCAGTTTGCTGAGCGTTTTTATCAAGAATGGATACTAGATATGTCAAATGCTTTTTTCTGTTTCTGTTGAGGTTAACAGGTTTTTAAATTTTTTTTCATTTTGTTTTTTAAATACTTTGTTGTTAACTTTTTAAAAAGTCTCTTGAATTTGTTACAGTATTGCTTCTGTTGTTTATGTTCTATTTTTTTTTGGCCTTGAGGCATATGGGGTCTTAACTCCTGGACTAGGGATTGAGCCCACACCCTCCGAACTGGGAGGCAAAGTCTTAAGTAACCCATGAACCACCAAGGAAGTCTCTCATTCTGTTAATATGATAAATTCCAGTATGGATTTTCAAATGTTGGGTCAACTCTGCAGTCCTCTGTAAGCCTAAGTTAATTGTGACATCTTGTCATTTTCATATAATGTTGGATTTTATATGCTAGAATGTTTGTAATTTTGTAGTTATGTTTATGGGGGATATTACTTTTCTTGTAATGTTTTTGCTTTTTTTTTTTTTTAAACATAATGTTAGCCGTATAGTATTAATTGAGAAACATTCCTTTCTCTTTAGTTTTCTGAAAATTGTTCATAGAAAATTTGTATCTTTTTTTTTTTCGTGAACATTTGGTAGACTTCACCAACGAAGCCCTCTAGATACACAGTTTTCTTGGAGGGAAGGTTTTTAACTACTTTAGTAGGTAGAGGGCTGTTTGGGTTATGTTTCTTCTTAAAACAAGTTTGTGTCTTTCAGTTAATTTTCTTATTTTATATTAAGTTGTCAGATTTATAGGTATAAAGTTGTTCATAATGCTTCCTATTGTTCTTTGATACCTATAGAATCTGTGATGTCATACCTCATTCCTAATATTGATAATTTATCTTTTTTTCCTAATCAGTCTGGCTGGATGCTTATCACTTTTACTGATCTTCTAAAAGAACCAGTTTGTTACTTCATTGATTTTTCTCTATTTAATAGATTTCTGCGTTGGTCTTAATTATTTCTTTTTCCTGCTTAGTTTTAATTTGCTCTTTTTTCTAGTTTCTTTAAGTGTAAACAGGTTATTAATCTGAGACCTTTTTTCTTTATAATGTATGCATATGTTGTTAGAAATTTTCTCTAAACAGTGTCCTACAAATTATGGGTACTTTATATTTTCATTTTCATCTAGGTCCAAAATGCATTCTGATTTCTCTTTTGGTTTCTTCTTTGATCTATGGGTTATTAACCTGTGTGTTCTTTAGCTTCAAATATTGACAGAGTATCCTGATACCTTTCTGTTATTGATTTCTGCTATAATTTCATTATTGTCAGAAACTATGTTTTGTGACTTGAATTCCTCAAAATTTATTGAAATTTGATAGCCCGGAATATGTTTTAACTTGATGAATGTTTCATATTTACTTGAAAACAGTATATATTCTCCTGTTGTTGGTTGAGTATTTGAAAAGTGTCAAGACAAGTTGTTTGATAGTATTGTTCAAGTCTCCTATATCCTGGCTGAATTTCTTTCTCCTTGTTTATGAATTATTGAACATGGGGATATGAAATTTCTGACTATAATTGGGGGTTTGTCTATTTCTTTTTGAGTTCTATCAGATTTTGCTTAATGTATTTTGAAGCTCTGTTACTAGGTTTCTAAACATTTGGGATTATTATCTCCTCTTTATAAACTGACTTCTTTTGCCTTATGAAATGATCTTTATCTGTGGTAATAACCTTTGCTCTGGAATCTACTTTAATAGTGATATAGACTTCTGCTTTCATTGACTAGCATTACTAGGATATATATTTTTCTGGTTTTAATCTATTTGTTTTGTTACATTTATATAAAGAAGATTTTTTTGGAGCCAGCGTATATGTTTGAATCTTAATTTTTAATATAATGTAATACTGGCCTTTTAGTTAAGATATTTGGAGAACTTTTTTCTTTTTTTCTTTGTCGCTGTGCTGTACCTTACATTCCCAGAACTCATTTATAACTAAAAATTTATACCTTTTCACCCTCTTCACCCATTTTCCCCTCATACTCACTGCCTCAACCACCATTCTGATCTGTTTGTTTGAGTTCGGTTTCATAGATTTCACGTGTAGATGAGATCACACGGTATTTGTTTCCCTGCCACTTCACTGAGCATAATGCCCTCAAAGTCTGCCTGTGCTGTATCGAATGGTAGTGTTCGGCAGAATTCACCGTTGAAGACATCTGGTTCTGGATATTTCTTTGTTGGGATACTTTTGATTAGTGATTTAGTCTTCTTACTCTTAATTGTTCTGTTCAGATTCAGACCAATAACTTATCATTTAGAACTGGATGATGTACAATTAAAGTCATTATTGATTTGTTTGAGTTTGGTTTAAATTTTGTGTCTGTTATCTTGCATTTTTCTATTTGGCTTTTTATGAAAAGTGAAAGTGAAGTCACTCGGTCGTGCCCGACACTTTGTGACCCCATGGACAGTAGCCTGCACCAAGCTCCTCTGTTCATGGGATTTTCTAGGCAAAAGTACTGGAGTGGATTGCCGTTTTCTTCTCCAGGGAATCTTCCCAACCCAGGGATCGAACCCAGGTCTCCCACATTGTAGACAGACGCTTTACCGTCTGAGCCACCAGGAAGCCATTGCCCTTTTTTTGTATTAGTTGAATAAATGGATGGTTTTTTTACATTTTTCTTTTTTTGTCTTAATTAGCTGTAATCTTTTAATATTTTACTGGTTGATTTAAGATTTATAGTAAATATTTTCAACTTGCCAGAGGCTATTTACTATTTAAGTAATATACTGTACCACTTCTTGTATAAGAACTTTACTAGAGTTTACTTTCGTCTTCCCAGACTTTATACTTTTTTGATCATACATTTACTTACACATTTTGTCTAAACAAGCAGTTATCTTTTAAGGACTTCTAAATAATGAAGAAAAAGGTATATATTTACCCATGTAGTGCCCATTTTCAGTGCTCTTCATTCCTTTGCAGAGATATTTCTATCCATCCAGCATCATTTTGTTCTTGTTGGATTTCCTTTAAGATTTCTTGCGTAATGATGCTCTGCTGGTGATGGATTCTTTACTTTTTTAATGTCAAAATCGATATTTCGCTTTATTTGAAAGATGTTTTGCTGCAGTTATAATTCTAGATTGATGGCTTTTCTCCTTAGACCTTTAAATAAAGATTTTGCTCTACTGTCTTTTTGCTTGCATTGTTTCTGATAAGAAGTCTGCTTTCCCCTTATCTTACTCTGTATGTATCTTCTTTTTTCTCTTTTTTTCTGGCTACTTTTAACACATTATTGAGCATGGAATTTTTGCTGAAACTAACGCCTGTGGCGTTAATACCTCTCTGACCAGTACTCAATAATGTGTTAAGATTTTCTCTTCATCACTTGTTTTGAACAATTTGATTATGATGTGCAGTGGTGTAGTTTTCTCAGTATTTCTTGCCATAGAATCATTGAGATGCTTAGATTTGTAGGTTTAGCATTTTCATAAAGTTGGTAAACTTTTGGGCCATTTTTTCCCGGTTATTTCTTCCCTCACTTCTTTTATTTTTTTGTTTTACTTATTGGCATATTAAAAGGTATTAATATCAGGCTCATCTATTAGGAAGTATTATATTGAAAGATCTTATAGCATTGGAAAAAGAACTGATATTCTTTCCATTTTTTTTTTAGATTCTTTTTTCTGTGTTTTATCTTGGGTAGTTCCTATAGCTACTCTTCAAATTCACGAGTCTTTTCTTTTGCTATATTAGTCTGCCATCCCTCTGGTTTATTTTTCATCTCAGATATTGTAGTTTTTATCTAGTTCTTTGTGTATGTGTGTCTGTATGTACATATAAAATTATATCATCTGTATATTTTCTTAGCTTCTTGAACATATAAAATACAAGTAAAATACCCTCTGTAATATTTTCTGCTCATTCTAACATCTCTATCTATTCTGGGTCAGTTTCTGTCAGTTGGTTATTCTTCTCATCCTGGGTTGTTTTTCCTGCTTCTTTAAATGCTGAGTTATTTTTGGATGTCTCATTGTGAATTTTACCTTCTTAGCCTCAGGGTATTTTTATATTTCTGTAAATTCTTGAGCTTTTTACTGAGATGCTGCTAAATTACTTGAAAACAGTTTGATTATTTCAAGTCTTGCCTTTAGAGTTTGTTGAGTGGATCCATTTAAGGGTAATTATGTATTATGAGACAATACCTTCCTGAATATTCCATTCGGTACCCCACAGGTATGAAGGATTTTTTCATAGCCCAGCTCTTGGGAACAGGCACTGTTCCCCAGCTTATGTGAGCCTCTGGCACTGTTCTCTCATATTCCCTCACATAGTTCTTTTTCCTGTCTTGGCAAGTTTCCTTGCACATGTTTATGCTCAGACTGAAAGGAGACCTTCTCCAGTCTCCTAGGGCCTTCCTAGGTATGGTTCTTTCATCTTTGGTACTTTGTCATGTGGACTCTGATTACCTTGGTTTCCTTGGACTGTCAGCTCATTTTCTCAACTCAGTTTCCACTGGCTCTCCTAGATTCCCTTTCCTCTCACCATGGCCTGTTAACTCTTGAGTCAGTAAACTGGAGCTGTCAAAGGTATACGTCATTTGTTTGCCATCTGTCAGGAATGACTTTCCCTATCTGATGTCCATACCTGCTTGAAACATACAAACCAAAGAACAGAAAAACCCCTGAAACATAAACAGTTTTCAAAGCATTGGACATCAGATGCCGATAGTAAGTTCTAAATGAATGAGACTGAAAATTGGATTCCTAGCCATGCAACTTGGCCCCTACTTTTTACCATTTTTATATTTAGAGAAGAAATTTATGATCAGTTGACTATTGATTATATCTGTGAAAAATATTTAATTGTTCACTAATCTGAATATATCAATGTTTTCAAAAAGAAAGTTGGATTAAAATATCTTAAATCAGGAAAATGAGAAACTAGTGTTCATTAGATATAAAAAATAATATATAAAGACAGAAACAAGTATTGCTTATGTTCATTAAGTAAATAACTTGAAAGTGGTATAGATTAACTTGGAACAGATATGCCTGGAAATCTGAAATGTATAGGAGTCACTGTGAACTGTAAACTGCCTATAAAAATAAACTAAGTTGATATTTGAATATGTTTTTAGGATTTGATATGCAAAGTTAGTAAGTAATCCTATATACATGTCATTAGACTTTTTATTATTCTTTAATTTGTATAAACTCTTTATATTCTTTAGTATGACTCTTGAAATGTTTTATCTTTGTGTATTTATGAAGAAGTGATATACTGAGCAGATTATTTACATAAACAATGTTACTGGTTAATTTGCTTAGTAAACCAAACTGTTGCATAATATACCAATTTTTTTTTTTTTGTATTTTTGCATTAACACTTCTCTTATTAAGGATTTTATTCCATCCAAAGAATTTTGCATGGCTTATAGGACTGGATAAAATGTAGATTAGAACAATTAGTGATGAACAGCTGAATAGCCATTACTTAAAGGTAACACTGTAAGGTTCCAGAGATGAGCTGGTTATAACTATAAGGCATTGAACTTGATTCTTAGATTTCTTGGCAGCCAAAGTGAAAAGAGAAACATGTTGAGTTACAAGTTTACAGTGTCTTAGAAAAGAAAGCATACTTTTTTTTTTTTAGTTAAAACTTTTTATTCTGAGTTCAATCACAATTTGTGTATATGTGTACATTCATATATTATCTAATGTCTCTTTTAGAAAGGTCATGTAGTAGAAATAGGTTTTGGAGAAAATAGAAAAATAGCCAATTAGTATGTTTGTTAGATCTATTCTAACAGACAAGATCAAATGTCTACAAATACATGTCTATAATTTTTTTTTCTATTCGTATAAGTGACAGCACCATCTTTCACTAAGATTGACAATGTGATAGAAAAAGAAAATTTTATCTTAGTCTCAGTTTCTTCTTCAACTTCTTGTTACCCTCTGGTATTTTACATTTCATTTATATTGAATGAGAAATCACTTTCTGTGATGCCTATGCTTTTGGTAATGGTATTTACTGTACCATAATCAATAGCCCATTTCTTTTAACCTTCTTACTAAGAAAGAATAAGAGGGAGGAAGGAAGGAGAAAGGAAGAAAGAAAGAAGCATCAGCACTAAAATAATAATCCCACCTATTGGATTTCAAAACTACAGTCTGGAGGGACAGTTACTATAGAAAGGAAGTAGACTTTGTATGAACTCTTAAGTTGGAAACCTAATATGGTTTGCATGCGTGCTGTAATCCATTTTTAGGAAATATCACTATTACTTACAAACCAATTTTGAATCGGGTATGCTGTATATGAAAGTAGTACTCCGTGAATATGAGTGGTAATAAGACTTCTGGGCTGCTCACTGGTAGAAAAAGTAGACCAGATGCTATCAAGAAGGCACCTAAACAGTGTAAGATGGCAACTGTATTCAAAGAAAAGCAAGGGGTAAGAATTATGCTTACACCTGAAAGCCTCAAGCCTTAAAACCTCTTCCTTAAGAATAGCGGGAAACCTGTAGAGCTTTGCTGAAGCCTTCTCTGTCATCCGGTAGGTATAGGGACTTTTCCTATTTACTTCTAATAATTTCGTTATTTTACTACAATGTAATTACTTATTTGCATGCCTATATCTTACAACCTTCCTGAGAGTAGAAGTGTCTCTCTTAAGCTTTGTATCCCTAACCTCAGCATAGTGCCCAGCATGAATTAGGTGCTCAGTAAATATTACATAATTCATGAATGAATATATTAGGTACGAGGAGAGCAAAGCTGCTCTTCTTTGAACAACTTCCTTTCGATGAAGAATAGAAAAAACCATTAAAGTCAGTATCAAAAGAACCCCCCTTGGTTTATATCTTAATTACCTGTGCAAAAAATTGGCTCAAAATCTAAAATTTGTCCCGTGTGAAACAGAAAAATAAAAGCAAAAAAATAGGATGTTAAATGAAGAATGCTTATGGCATTATGGCAGAGGTTATCGTATAATCTTCACCATTATTGAAAGAGCTAATGACTCATATAACATCTGATTTTCAAAAAACTTATGAATCAGTGAGCACAACAACATGTCATGTTTGAAGTATATACCACCACCCCCCAACATACCTAACAGAATAAACTGACTTGAAGATAGACACGGAGGAGAGGATGAAACAGAATACTGAGTTTATGGCTCTTAATTTGTCACAGCAGCCACAGTATACTGATATAAATCTTTTAGTGTTTTGTTGTTTTGCTTCTCCATATGAATTTGAAAATCAATTAAATTTTATAAATATTGTTAGGATTTTAAAAATTGGATGGCCTTGAGTCCATACGTTTAATTTAAAGGAGATTGACATCTGTGGTATATCTGCAGTTGACCCTAAGACAGCATAGAGTTAAGGGCACCAACCCTCTGACAATTGAAGATCAACATGTGGCTTATAGTTGGCCTTCCACATTCCTGGTTCTACGTCTGCAGATTCAGCTATGGATTGTGTAGTGCTGTAGTATTTACTTTTGAAAAAAATTCATGTGTAAATGGACTTGCACTGTTCAAACCTGTCTTTTTCAAGGGTCAGCTATATTCTTCCTATCTCAAGAAGTCTCCATTTATCTAATTAGGCTTTGCTTAAAGTTCATAAAAGAAAATTTTATATTTTTCTCTGAGAAAGATTGGCACATCTTTTATGGTCAGGAATAGGTGTATTTAAAAAGAATGTTAAAAGAGATGGCTTCTCTTTGCTGCAGAAGGAACTCATGTGACCACTTCATTAAACGGTGGTTTAGATAAAGATTAGGAAGAAAGAATGTTCATTTGGATAAAAAGCATATATAGATCACTACTTTATATCTTTATGTTCTACATTACTTAGATTCTTCAGTATAAAAAGGAAGACAAATTAAATACATACATTTGCAATATTGAGAGAAGACAGCTCTTAAAACTTAAAGTTAGAAATTGCCACAGAAATGTTGGATAAATTTGCCTTTATAAAACACTTAAAATTTTTAATGGTAAAATCTGTCATTAACAGAATTAAAAGACAAACAGCCAAGAAACTTTTGCAACATGTTTAAAGGCATTAATTTCCTTAATTTATGAACTGTTAAAAATGTATGAAATTGGGAGAAAATTGTAAAGGGCATTGTCAAGACATAATGGAAGGAGATTTTCTCTTACATTGCTGGCCAAGTGTAAATTAGAGGGCTTCATTAAGTGTGAGAATTTTAGATGTACACCTGTATATGCTTTGAAACCAATACTTCCGTTTCTTAGTATTTTTTCGCCTGAGGAGCTAAGTGGATGAGTGTGTCTAAACACTGCAGTGTTGTTTAGAATAATGAAAAAATTGAACTAGTCTAAATATTATTTGGGGGTTGATTTTAGAATTTAGGTATGGTTCCTTTAGATGAACATTAGCATTCTCAGAAATTGTTAGCTTTCTAAAATTACTTAACAAATAGTTTGACCTTTGAACACAGTACATTTTAGATGTGGGTCTATCTCTTCTCTATCTTTTGGAAATTTTTCAAGAATGGAATTGTTTATAGGAGCATCTATCATGTATAGAAATAAGAGTTAATATTTTTGAACACTTACCTGTGACAGGTGCTGGACCAAACATTTCATGTGTGTTACCTGACTTAATTCCTTCAACAGACCAGTGTGGCAGATAGTAATTGATCTCCAAGGAAATTTGAGTATTAAATAACTAGTAACAGGTATATAGTGTGTACAGTCAGAATATCTGGGTTCTGATCTCAGCTATATTATTTGCTTAACAATTTATAGATGCTTTGGCTGTCTATAAAATTAACAATTTCAGGTATTATATGAAAAAAATGCATTTGAAGCACAGAGTTTATGGAAAAATTCAAAACATTTGAATTTTAATTGGAACCTTAAAGGTGCTAAAGTTGAATCAGATATTAATGATCTAAAGTCAGCAGAACCTCTGAATATACTTGATGATGGTCTTGATTTTGTATTTTCAGTTTCTAACTTATTAAAAACGGGTAAATTAGGAACTTACTTAAAAATTATATTTTGGTAAAACAAAGAATTGAATAAATGAAAGGAAGTGAAATTCATTGTTCATGTTTTATTTTGAATAACACAAATCTTTGAGTTGCATCACTTAGCAACATTATTCTGTGCTTCACTACCCCAAATTGAAGTGCCGTAGCTAGTAAAAGGTGTGTTTGTGTTACCAAAAATTTGTCAGTGTTTGAATTTTTTAAAATCAATAGCTTCAGAGTACCCAGTCATCTTTTCTTTTCCGTCAGTTGTCCTTAGGACTTTTTGAAGGCAAGTTGGTTGTTACCATAAGCTGCTGCTTATAATCATGCCATTTCTTGCAAACTGTCTTTAAGAAAAATAATTATTAATTTCTGCCTCCATTTCTTTCAAAATCTGAAAATAATAGTCCTGAGCAACCATTAAATAGCTGATATATAGTGCTTTGCTAGTTTCGGGGCAACTGCAAAAGAATAAGGGACTTGATGGTATAATAAGAGAATCATGTCAAATATGAAACATAAGTATAAAAGGCAAAAGGGTTATATATATTATATAATATTTATTTGGCTGCATTGGGTCTTATGTAGTTGCCTGACCAGGGATTGAACCTCGGCCCCCTGCATTGGGAGGATGGATCTTGTAGTCTCAGAGGGATCATATATAAACAAGATGCCTTGAAGAAAGCTTCATGAAGCTGGGTCATTTGAAGTGTACCTTGAAAGAGGATTGAAATTTTAGTAGATGTAAAAGAAGAGCACAGCTATAAATGCAGGAATGTTGAGGGCAGTGGTCTTTCAAGCTTTTAAAAAATAAGGATATCAGGCCTCACCCTAGAAATGAAAAGTTAATGGCAAGGTTCCCGAATTCATTGCAGGAATAGATGGCTCATTTCAAGTACCAGTATTAAGGATACTCACCCTGTATACCAAAACCTCTGCATCATTCTTCCCAGTCAATACTACTGCTACTCAAAATGTAGCCTACAGACTGGTGCTAGTTTTTCCAGCTATTTATTTACAAGTCTGTAACATGTTAAGTGCAGAAGTTGAGGTGTTGAGAAGCTCATCTCAGTGTGATAATGCTGTGACATCCAGTTGTGTGATTGAGGACTTGCCTTGTTGAATATAGCGTATAGACCATTAAATAGAGTATAGGTGCTTTTCACTGTATTTTCTAGCAATTTATTGTAAAGCATTAGTCTGTTTTGAATTAGAATTTAAAAACAAAATCCCCCCAAAACAAAAAGCAACTGTCCCTGTATATAATTTGAGAAGCATGGTCTACACAGTGTTTAAAATTAACTTTTCACATTCTGACTCATTCTGTTTTTATCCTGTTTTATTTTGTTATTGTTTTCACCCTCTGTTTTAAAGTATGCCTTCTTCTCCTAGTGTAATAGTATTTACTTTCCCTTCCTATTACTTTAAAATATGTGTATGTTTAATTATTTTCAGTATTCAAAAGAAAGCCTTTGTTTTAGGGATATGAATTGAAGAAACTTTTCTATTTTGGAAGTGCAGAACTAGATCGAGAACAGGTTTCAAGATTGAGCGAAAATAGTTTTTCAGTCTGATTTTTTAATATGTATTTATGTCTTTTGTGAATAGAGATGTAATGCTTCTCACTTTATGGTATATATGTGATTTTTATTTAATGTCTAATTTCTTTGGCAAAAACTTGCAGTACAGTGTTAAATAAAAGTGGTAAAAGCAGACATCCTTGTCTTATGTTTTTAGGGGTAAAACTTTAGGTCTTTTACCAGTCATTATGAAGTTAGATATGGGATTTTCATAGATACCCTTTATCAGATTGAGGGTGTTACTTTTATTATATATAATTCAGTTTTTTTAATCTTTGCCTGTGTTGGGTCTTCGTTGTGGTGCAGGCTTTTCTCTCGTGGCAGTGAGCCCAGGGGCTCCTCGTCATTGCAGTGCATGAGCTGCTCGTTGCAGTGGCTTTTCACTGCCCAGCATGGACTGTAGGACTCACAGGCTTTGGTAGTTGCCGTGTGTGGTCTCAGTCGTTGCGGTGCCCAGGCTCAATAATTGTGGCACACGGGCTCAGTTGCTCCATGGTGTGTGGGATCCAGACCAAGGATTGAACCCGTGTCACCTGCATCAGCAGGCAGATTATTTACCACTGAAACACCAGGGAAGCCCCGAGGATATATATATACTTTTTATTCCTAACTTTCTGGGTGTCTTTATCATTAAAGAATGTTGGCTATTGTTAAGTGCTTTTTCCATGTCTGTTGAGACTGTCATGTGGGTTTTGATCCTTTTACTAATATGGTATATTGCATTGATTGATTTTTGTTTGTTGAACTGACCTTGCATTCTGAGATAAATCCCACTAGGTCATGATTTGTAATTCTTTTTATATGTTATCTTATTCAGTTTTCTAGTAGTCTGTTGAGGATTTTTGTATCTTTATTCATAAGGATTATCAATCTGCAGGTGTTTTGTAATGTCTTTGATTTTGGAGTGAAGATAATACTGGCCTCATTGGTTTAGTTTGAAAGTGTTCTTTCTATTTTTAGAATTCACCTATGAAGCCATTTGGGCCTGGTCTTTTCTTTGAGGTCAGTTTTCTTTTTTATTAAGTCTGTCTTTTTATGGATCTGTTCAGATCTTCTGTTTCTTCTTGAGGCAGTTTTGGTAGTTTCTTTTATGTCTTTTTTTTGAATTTGTCCATTATATGTCAGTTCAGTCACCGAGTCGTGTCTGTCTCTGCAACCCCATGGACTGAAGCACGCCAGGCTTCCCTGTCCATTGCCAACTCCTGGAGCTTGCTCAAACTCATGTCCATCGAGTCGGTGATGCCATCCAACTAGCTCATCTTCTGTCATCCCCTTCTCTGCCTGTCTTCAGTCTTTCCTAGCATCAGGGTCTTTTCCAATGAGTCAGTTCTTCGCATCAGGTGGCCAAAGTATTGGAGTTTCAGCTTTAGCATCAGTCCTTCCAATGAGTATTCAGGACTGATTTCCTTTAGGTTGGTCTGGTTTGGATCTCCTTGCAGTCCAAAAGACTCTCAAGAGTCTTCTTCAACACCACAGTTCAAAAGCATCATTTCTTTAGCACTTAGCTTTCTTTACACGTAGATCACCTAATTTGCTAACATACAGTTGCTCCTCGTATTTCTTAATATGTTTTCTGTTACTTTAAGATTGGCAGTAATGTTTTTTTTTCCAGTCCAGATTGGTAATTTGAATCATATCTCTTTTTATCTTGGATAGCCTAGCCAAAGATTTGTCAATTTTGTTATCTTTTCAAAGAACTAATTTTGGTTCCTTGATTTCTTAGTATTGTTTATCTCTGATTTACTTATCTCCATTCTAATATTTATTATTTCCTTTCTTCCCCATGCTTTTGCTCTTTGTTTTCTAGTTTTGTAGAATAGAACATTAGGTTATTGATGTTCAGATCTGTATTGAGGTGTTGATTAAAGCTCTGAATTTAACTCTACACATTGTTTTAGCTGGATGCCATGTGTTTGGTTTATTATTTTTTCACTTACAAGTCAAAGTCTTTTTTCCAGCAGATTCAATTTACTGTCTAGAATCTTCTCATTTCATCTTGATGGGTTCACTTGCTAACAACAAATTCAGTTTTGGTGTACTTGAGGATGCCTTAATTTTGCCTTAATTTTTGAAGGGCAGTTTTGCTGAATATAGAATTCTTGGTTGCCAGGTGTATTCTTTACGCTTTTCGATTGTGTCATCTCAGTGACTTCTGGCCTCCCTGTTTTCTGATGACAAATTATATTTTTCTTTTTGAGGCTTTCTTGTTAACTGATGTGTTTCTCTCTTTGTATTCTCAAGATTCTTTTTGTTGTTGACTTTTGACAGTTTTGTTATGAGGTGCTTTGATATGGGCTCTGAGTGGGTTGCTATTTCCTTCTCTAGGGGATCCTCCCAAGCCAGGGCTTGAGCCCACATCTCCTGCACTGGCAGGTGGATTCTTTACCACTGAGCTACCAGGGAAGCCCCGATGAGTTTCTTAAAAATATGGAGAAGTGTGTTTCATCAAATTTGGGAAGTTTTCAGCCATTATTTGTTGAAATTCTTGTGTTTCTTTTCTCTCCTTTCAATTCTCCTGCTAAATATGTATTACTGCATCTGATGGTGACCCAGAAATGTTTGAGGTTCTGTTCATTTTTATTCATTGTTTTTAAGTTCTGTTTGTCAGACTGGATAATTTCAACTAACCTATCTTTTGAGTTTACTTGTTTGTATTTTATTTTATTGAAAACTTTTATTTTTGGCTGTGCTGGTTCTTCGTTGCTGCATGGGCTTTTCTCTAGTTGCAGCGAGTGGGAGCTACTCTAGTTGTGGTGCATGGGCTTCGTGTTGTGGTGGCGTCTCTCATTGTGGAGCACAGACTCTGGGGTGCACAGGCTTCAGTAGTTGTGGGATGTGGGCTCTAGAGCACAGGCTCAATAGTTATGGGATGCAGGCTTAGTTGCTCAACAGCATGTGGGATCTTCCCAGATCAGGGATCGAACCCGAGTCATTGGCAGGCAGACTCTTTATCACTGAGCCCAGAGAAGCCCTGCTTATTTTTAATTTTGCCATTTCAAATGTGCTGTTAAGCTTTTAGTAAGCTTTTCATTTTGTTCATTGTATTTTTAAACTTTTTTTTAAACATAAAGAAGTGAAAGTTGCTCGGTCGTGTCCGACTTTTTGGGACCTCATGGACTGTAGCCTGCTAGGCTTCTCTGTCCGTGTAATTCTCCAGGCCAGAATACTGGAGTGGGTTGCTGTTCCCTTCTCCAAGGCATCTTCCCACCCCAGGGATCTAACCCAGGTCTCCTGCATTGCAGGCAGGTTCTTTACCGACTGAGTCATTAGGGAAGCCACCTTACTATTAACA